>NC_043971.1:7026526-7256526 GCF_902148855.1 Sphaeramia orbicularis
AAGTCTCCACCAGGCTCTCCTCCCAGTGACCGACCCGGACCTGGTCTATGGATCTGCTGCCTGTGGGGTCAAAGGTCTCTTCTCTGAGCTTCTGCTTGAACTTGTTGCAGATGATGCTGATGGTGTCATCGTCGAGGTCCAGAGTGGTTTTTAGAAGTTCACTGGTCTGAAAGAGACAAACACAAGACAAAAAAAAATAAAAAATAGGTGAAAATGACAGGTCGACAGAAAGTGGATTTGAAAAGACTGATAGTTATATTAGGTAGTACTACTACTACTACTAATAATAATAATTATAATAACAATAATAATAGGTAAAAGCAGGAAAAAAGCAATAGCTGATTAAAAAACTGATATAAATCCAAGAAAAATTCACTACAGGAGATTAAATTTGTATTAGAATTAGAAATTATTGAAAAGAGCATTTAACAGAAAGTAATAAATATCTAAATTAATATCTGTGTTTATTTCGAACATGCAAAGAAACAAAATAAAACTAAACTAAACTAAAACAAAATAACATTTAAATAAACAGAATCTATCTTCAAGTACGCGCAAGTCTGAATTTTGCATGGGTGAAAAGGAGTAGGAAGAAGTGTAAACTTATTTAATCCGACCCCTCAAGTGCTTTTACACCTTTATCACTAACTTAATACAACAATCAAACAATACATTTTTCCTAATTTTAGCATTCAGCCACAACAAATACATAATACAGTAATTGAATCATACACAACAATAGGATCATGGCCTATCTGTGTTTATATATTATAAACAAGTGGTAGCAGACACAACAAACCCCCCTCGCACGTATTGAAACTTATTTTGGCATGGATCCAGCTGATGTCAGCATATCAACTGCCTCTATATATGTGTCAAGTCTGAAGTAAATTGAAACAAAATTGATGTTTTTATAGATGTGAAATTTCACCCATTATAAGTAAATGGAAGAAAAAAAAGATTTGAAAAATTCATTAAAAATTTGAACTTTGACCTACTTTTCCCAAAATGTAATGACATCTATTCTGGGTCACTGGCAATCGATAAACTCAATTTAGTGTGAATTTAAAAAGTAGTTTTGCTGCTACAGACATTTGAAATTTCGCCCATTATAAGTAAATGGGAAAAAAAAAGATTTGAAAAATTCATAAAATAATTGAACTTTGACCTACTTTTCCCAAAATGTAATGACATCTATTCTGTGTCACTGTAGTTGTAGTAGTAGTAGTAGTAGTAGTTTATTTGGTTGTTAATTACTTTAAACAACAAACAAAAACAACATATCCATTGTTCTATATACAATGCGACTGAAAGAATTTAGGCTGAAGTTAAGACTTATTTTGCCCAACCCTATTTACAATTAACACAATGTTTCCACATGAAAACAAACAAACAAACAAACAAACAAAAATCAATGTTATCATTGCTAAATATACAACAGAAGAGAATACATATTTAATTTAATTCAGGTAAATCATGTCCTTATAAAACTACCAATATCGATCCTAGGCTTCTAAAAAAGTATTTTCTTTTGTCAGTCCTGAGCTCTATATTTTATCTGTACATCTTTTTTGAAAGTTTTAATTGTTTTAGACTGTTTTAATCATTCCTCCATTCAAAACATCTACTTTTTTTTTTAAAAATTGTTCTTGCCTTAGCTTTTTTAAAAATGCTGGTTCCTCTGAGGCTACACTGACTTTTCCTACATTCAGACATCTCCTGGATGAAGGAGGGAGAATAGGAAGATTATTTTGTGCCTTGTACATCACTACCACTGTACTAAGATCAGCAAGATCATGTATTTTCAGTAAATTAAGCTCTGTAAAAATACAAATTTGCTGGTGCATAAAAATCTGCATCAGTAATAATTCTTATTCCCTTTTTTTGAAGTAAAAAGATAGGATGAATATTTGAATAGTAGTTGTTTCCCCATATTTCTGCACCATCATTTAGGTATAGAAGTCATATAAATATAGTAAAATACAAGATATAAAATGGAGTTGACGCATCTTAAGAAGGGGGAGGGTTTTAAAGTCAACCTACAGAGGAACACATGGCTTTCCAAGGACAGGAAGTGGACCTGTAATCTGTGAAGTGACTACACCTTAAAGACATTAAATTTGGAGTTATAATGAAAAACAAAAAACAAGAAATTACATACAACACTTGAATTATTATTGCTAAACAATTTATACACAGATGCAGATTTTTATGAAGAACCACCCACTCTTCTCAATTTACAAAAATGAAATAACTTACAAAAAAAACAAAAAAAACACTGAAATATGTAAAAACCAAACAAGCCTTGATTGTTTGTGAATTTGAATATACTGATACTTGATTAGACCTCTGACTTTATTTTGTTATTTATTTTATTTTCTTTATTATTATTATTACTATTTTATTTTATTTTTATATATAATGTTCTTTAGAAATACTGTTCAGCATAAGTTTGATGTTGATGCTCAGTGTGGGAAAAAAGTCTCTCTCTATGGTAGGGATGTCAAAGTCATTTTAGTTCAGGGGCCACATTTAGCCTAATCTGATCTAAAGTGGGCTGGACCAGTAAAATAATATAAATAATAGGTTAAGAACTTATAAATAATGTCAACACCAAAGTTTTCTCTCTGTTTTTGAGTGAAAAAAGTAAAATTCCGTGGTGAAAATGTTGACATCTCCGAACTGTACTTGAACATAACATGAACAAAATATGAACCTGAAAATTCTTACGAAAAATAAGCGCAATTTTAACAATATCACACCTCAGTTTATCATTTATACATGTGCATCACAATTTACAGATTACAGTGGATCTACAAATACACAAAATATTTAGTAATACGTAGAATATTGGTACAATTCTACATGCATCTCTTAAGAAAATTCATATTGTTCATATTTGTTCAGGTTATTCACATTTTTGTAAAAGGCTAGTCTGTAAATATAAACATTTTTGTGTAATTTTACTTTTTTTACACAAAAAAAAAAAAAAAAAAAAAACCCACAAAAATTTGCGTTTTTCATTATTTATAGGTTGTTATGATTGTATTTTACTGGTCTGACCCACTTCAGATTGAATTGACCTAAAATGATTTTAACATCCTTGACTGTTAATATCTTCATTATAATTTTTCCATTTCACAAATTCATCCCAAGGGCCGGATTGGACCCTTTGGCGGGCCGGATATGGCCCCCAGGCTGCATGTTTGACACCTGTGCTCTATGGAATTCCTTAGAATGTATGACCAGATTTTGATTAACCCTTTCATGCACAGTGGTCACTACAGTGGACAGCTGTTCAAAGCTGTTCTCTTGTATGTTCATAGGTTTTGACGTTTTAGTTCCATATCAGCCAACACAGTGGACACTTATGCACCATCCCATACACTGACATTCAGACCATTACTGTAACTTTGCTGTTCTTCATAAACCTGATCTGCAGTAACATGTTTGAGTGTAAATCAATTGTTATTTGTTAGACAAGAAGGTTTTTTTTTGCATATTATCTCCATGAAGTGAGTAAATACTAGCATTAGAGTATGTTAAAATGTGAGAAGACATCAGATTAGCAGCATTAAAGATGTTTTTATTTCATTGTTTTCATATTACTTTCTGATATTGGGTTTTAAACACGTTTCTTTACTTCAAAAATTAAATGCATAGACATTTTTGTAACTCCATAGAAAAAAAAAAAACTTGATCGCATTGTTTTTTTCATGCCTAAGGAGGAATAAAAACACTGAAGAAAAAAATCTTGACTAAGGTTCTCACAATTCATCCATGAAAGGGTTAATAAAATTTAAAAAAAAAAAGAAAAAAAGTGACTCCACCTGTCAGACAAATCAGGTGTAGTAATAAGCACAACATTCACCTGTGAGATGCAGTCAAGTGCATAGTATAAAGTTGGATTAAACAGAATGAGCTACACAAGTGAAGTACAAGTACATCACATTTGTACTTAAATGCAGTACATGAGTAAAGATGAAGTCTAAGTTAGACCCACCACACCTGTCGGAAATTGTCCAAACGAAACAACCTCTTATTTCAATGAAAAGTACTAATATGCTCAAGTTTCCCAGTGTAAGTGAACGCACCATCATCAAATACAGCAAAAATCTTAAAAATTGTGCCAAAAAAGCAAAAATAAGAGACTTAATTAGAAATTATACACGATTAATAAGCACTAAACGAAACCACACCCACAGTAAGATGAATGAAAGTGCCGTTTATAGGTTTCAGACTCATTTCCGGTCGGTTTTACCTTCTGAATCGCCACTACTCCAGCTTGACTCGTTTCAATCAGAGTATTATCCAAATCGAATAAAATTGCCTTCACAGTTTGGTCGTCCATTGTCCGAATCAAGTAGTATCATCTGCCAGAAACAAGACTCGTGTACATCCGGAAGTACAGCCGGGTGAAATGCATCATGGGAGTTGTAGTTCAGGCGGACGATAAGCACTTACGTATGTTTTCCACCAGAGGGCGCGCGAAGTTCAAATACAGGATTCAGATTCACATTCAAGTTTATTTGTCATTTCAGCATACAAAAATACACAGAAACGAAATATTGTACTCAGGTCCCCGACTGTCAGCAGCATTTAGTAAAAATAGTATAAGTTACTGATAAAAATAATAAAAATACTAAAAAATACTGATATAAAAAAAAACAAAACAATAACAATAACACTCCCCCTAAAAATTACTTATAAATAACTTAAAAAAAAAAAAAAAAAAAAAAAAAAAAAAAGTTTTATTTATAAAGTGCACAGCAGTAAAGTGCCAATTTCAAAGTGCATTCTGGGCTCAAAGTTCAGCAGGAGTTCATCATTCTAACTGATGAACTTTACTCTGTAGTTTAACGGGTCTATGGAAGGAAATCTGTCTCATCAGATTTTGAATTAGAAAAGCCATTGAATTTCCAGCATTGAAATTTTTTTGCACTAAAATTAAGTGTCTGAATTTTTTGTGATTTTTTAAACTATATTCATAAATTTAGAGTTAAAAAAACAAAATCAGATGCAAAAAATTCAGATCACACTTCCGGGAAACCAAGGATAATATATATATGTAAGCACACAAACTAGCATCCACAATCATAATACAAAGAAAGAAAAAAAAAGAGCCTACAGTGCACATGTACATTTAGTATTTGGAGCTTCTTATATTTTTAATCTATTCTTGTATTTTATTCTTTTATTTTGTTGTGTATATTGTTCTGTATTTTTATTTATTTATTTGTTTTACTTTTTTTTTTTTTTTTTTTTTTTTACAGTTGTTTGATGTCTTTTAATCTATTCTTGCATTTTACTCTGTAATTTTGGTTTTATCAATTGTTCCGTATTTATTTATTTATTTATTTATTTATTTATTTTTTACAGTTGTTCTATGTCTTTTAATCTATTCTTGCATTTTACTCTGTAATTTTGGTTTTATCAATTGTTCCGTATTTATCTATTTATTTATTTATTTTCAGTTGTTCTATGTCTTTTAATCTATTCTTGTATTTTACTCTGTTATTTTGGTTTTATCAATTGTTCCATATTTATTTATTTATTTTTTACAGTTTTTCTATGTCTTTTAATCTATTCTTGCCTTTTACTCTGTTATTTTGGTTTTATCAATTGTTCTGTTTTTATTTATGTATTTATTTATGTATGTATGTATGTATTTATTTATGTATTTATGTATGTATGTATGTATTTATTTATGTATTTATGTATTTATGTATGTATGTATGTATATATGTATGTATGTATGTATGTATGTATGTATTTATGTATGTATGTATGTATGTATGTATGTATTTATTTATGTATTTATGTATGTATGTATGTATTTATTTATGTATTTATGTATTTATGTATGTATGTATGTATATATGTATGTATGTATGTATGTATGTATGTATTTATGTATGTATGTATGTATGTATGTATGTATGTATGTATGTATGTATGTATTTATGTATTTATGTATGTATGTATGTACATATACATATATACATATATATGTATATATATATATATATATATATATATATATATATATATATATATGTATGTATGTATGTATGTATGTATGTATATATGTATGTATGTATGTATTTATGTATGTATGTATGTATGTATGTATGTATTTATGTATTTATGTATGTATGTATGTATGTACATATACATATATACATATATATATATATGTATGTATGTATGTATGTATATATGTATGTATGTATGTATGTATGTATTTATTTATTTATTTTTACAGTTGTTCTATGTTTTTTAATCTATTCTTATATTTTACTCTGTTATTTTATTTTTTATTTATTTTTATGTACAGCACTTTGGTCCGCTGTGGTTGTTTTAAAGTGTTTTACAAATAAAGTTGGATCGGACTGGATTAGATATCTTAGCATCATGAGGTCCATTCCCAGAGAAATCGTTGGTTGATGTGCCCTTGAGCAAGCCACGTAACCATCACTGATGCAGTGGCTACCTGCTGATTCTCCTTCTTCTTTTTCTAAATAAGTGCAATAAAATAGTGTAAATATAATATATGATCACTAAACCAAAATCTGAATATTAACCTGATGGAATAAAAACCCAGCTGCAGTTTTGTCTTCATTATCAGACACTGTTTTCCATCCTGGAGACTTTTTACCCAGTTCTTGTTTCAATGTAACTGGATCTCCTGCAGTTGCAATTCAATTAAAGTCAATGTAACCACAGTGGATGGGAAACAGTGTCATCGCTCGTCTAATTAAACCGCCTACGTGATACGTGACCGTGAATATTGCCAATTTAAACAGATATTCCGTGACTCTTTCAAAATCAAAACATACCTCGTCCTTTTACGTGCTCTTTCCTCTGGCAGCGGGCCACGGCCTCACACGCAACAGTGTGCAGGCCTGTTGCACTAACAAACCCAATCAGAAATCACAACAATCCATTCTCACATTACCTGACAGGACTCTGACTGGAACTCAGGTGACCTAGTTTTGTTTTGGTTTTTTTTGGTTTTTTCTGTCCCAGAGGGAAAATTTGTCACAGGTAGAACGCTACAGTCTGTTGCATTTCACATAACAAACATCATTAACAGGACATTTAACAGTACATTAATTAAAGCAGGGGTGTCAAACTCATTCCAGTCCAGTTCCACATTCTACTAAATCTGATCTGCAGTGGGCCGAACCAGTAAAATAATAACAGAATAATATAGAAATAATGCCAACTCCAAACTTTTCTCTATGTTTTAGAGCAGGGGTGTCAAACATGCGGCCCGGGGACCAAATGCGGCCCGCCAAAGGTTCCAATATGGCCCGCGGGATGAATTTACAAAGTGCAAAAATTACACTTAAGATATTAACCCTTTCATGCATGAATTTGAGAACATTTATCAAGATTTTTTTCTTTGTTCCTCTTTGGGCATTAAAAAAACAATGCGAGTACATTTAAAAAAAAAAAAATTATGAAGCTATTTTTCATGGAGTTGCAAAAATGTCCACTCAGCTGGACACTATGTGTTTAACCCTTTCATGCACAGTGGTCACTACAGTGGACAGCTATTCTACAGCTGTTCTCTTGTATATTCATGGGTTTTGTCGTTTCAGTTCATTATCAGCCAACACAGTGGACACTTATGCATATGTAACTTTGCTGTTCTTGATAAACCTGATCTGCAGTAACATGTTTGAGTGTAAATCAATTGTTATTAGACTGTAATTATCATTTTTTCTTTAGCAAAATGTTTTTTTTTTGTATATTATCTCCATGAAGTAAGTAATAACTAGTATTAGAGTATGTTTAAATATGAGAAAACATCAAATTAGCAGCATTAAAAGTGTTTATATTTCATAGTTTTCACAGTATATCAGTAAATACATGTTTCTTTGCTTCAAAAATTAAACACATCGTATCCATTTGAGTGAACATTTTTGCAGCTCCATAAAAAATAGGTAAAATAAATATAAAAATAATAATAAAAAGCTGTCAATTGCATTTTTTTCATGCCTAAAGAGGAATAAAAACAGGGGGGAAAAGTCATGATTAAGGTTCTCATAATTCATGCATGACAGGGTTAATTTTTGAAGCAAAGAAACATGTATTTCCTGATATACTGTGTGAAAACTATGAAATAAAAACATTAAATGCTGCTAATTTGATGTTTTCTCACATTTTAACATACACTACAAAAATAAGTTATGGATATTTTTAATTTTTGGGCTATTTTTTTCAGTTGGGATTCTTGCACAATGCTTTTTACTTTTTTGTTTGTGAATTGAATTGAAACATATTTTTTTTTAATGACCAGACAGTTTTATTTACAAATGGCAAAAATGACAAAAAAAAAAAAAAAGACAAAAAAAAAAAAAAAAGAAATATCCTTAACTTTTTGTTTGTAGTGTACTCTAATACTAGTCATTACTCACTTCAAGGCCAAAAATATGCCAAAAAAAAAAAAAAAACTTTGTTGTTAATTACAGTCTAATAACAATAACAAGGAATTGATTTACACTCGATCAGGTTTATCAAGAACAGCAAAGTTACAGTAATGTTTTCAATGTCAGTGTATTGGATGGTGCATAAGCGTCCACTGTGTTGGCTGATATGGAACTAAAACAACAAAATCCGTGAACATATAAGAGAACAGCTGTAGAATAACTGTCCACTGTAGTGACCAGTATGCATGAAAGGGTTAACAATCAAGGATGTCAAAGTCGTTTTTATTCAGGTTCCACATATAGACCAATATGAGCTCAACTAAAATAATAGCATCATAACCGATAAATAATGACTCCAAATTTTCTTAGTTTAATGTGAAAAACATAATATTCCATTACATCTATAAACAAGTAATCACAACTCCCAATTTTTCTCTTTGTTTTAGTATAAAAACTTACATGAAATGATGAAAATATTAACATTTACAAACTATCCTTTAACAATAAAATGCGAAAACCCTGAAATTTTGAAAGTGAAATTTTAACATTATTCTTCCTGTTTTTAAATATTTTGTGCGTTTTGTAGATCCAATCTGTAATATGCATGTATAAATGGCAAGTTGAGGTGTAATATTGTTAAAATTGCACTTATTTTTCTCAAGAAATTTCAGTTTTTTTCAGGTTATTCGCATCATTTTTGTTTGGATAGTTTGTAAATGTACACATTTTTATAATTAAATTTTAATTGCACTAAAACAAAGAGAAAAATTTGGAGTCGTCATTATTTACAGGTTATTATGCTGTTGTTTTACTGGTCCGGCCCACTTAAGATCAGTTTGGGCTGAATGTGGCCCCTGAAAGAAAATGAGTATGACACCCCTGTTTTAGAGCGAAAAAAGTAAATTTACATTATGAAAAGGTTTACATCTACAAACTATCCTTTCAAAAGATGTGAATAACATGAACAAACTGAAAAAATAAGTGTAATTTTAACAACATTCTGCCTCAGTTTATCATTTCCACATGTACATTAGAACTTACAGATCACAGTGGATCTACAAATACACAAAACATTTAGTAACAAATAGAATATTGTCAAAATTGTACTTACTTCTCTTAAGACATTTCAGGTTGTTCATATTTGTTCAGGTTATTCACATTTTTTGCAAAATTATATTTCGTTTTAATGTAAATACACGAAAATATTCACATTTACAAAGAGAAAAATTTGGAGTTGTCATTATTTAGATATTATTATGGTGGTATTTGACTGAATCCTGCCCACTTGAGATTGAATTGGTCTGAATGTGGAACTTGAACTAAAAGGATTGTTATTATCAGTATAATTTTTTCATTTCACAGATTCATCCCAAGGGTCGGACTGGACCCTTTGGCGGGCCGGATTTGGCCCCCGGGCCGCATGTTTGACACCTGTGAATTAAAAAAGCAGACAGTACATTATTAATAAAACACACAGTACTGTGCAAAAGTCTTCAGCCATATTCAGTTTTGTTGTTTCTGCAGAGTTCAAATGAGCATATATATATTCTGTTGGGTTTCTGTAAATTGGCTTAGAGTCTGGTTTTGACCAACTCTAAATATAAAATGTCATGAGATAACTTTTTTGTTGTGATCTGGCGCTATATAAATACAATTTGATTGATTGAGTGATTTGATTGGTTTTCCCCTGTAAGTCGCTTTGGAAAAAATGCATAAACATAACATAAACATAAACATGTTTTTATTTCTCATTCTCTTTTCTTCAGGAAATATGTGCATAACCTTTAAAGACACAACAATTTGGATCTAAATAGGCTGTAAAGGTTAACCTGTGCCTTTCTACCTAATTTGTGTTCATTTTACCTATTTACCTTGACTATAAGTGAAGAACCATGAGGACAAAATTAATCAATAACACCTCGTTAGAAAGATAATAATCTCTAGTTTCAGAAAACGTTATTTTTCAGTATCTGACTAAAATCTAACCTGAACTACATCAGCTTAAATGTAACTGAATTATTATCATTTTTTTTTTAATTATTTTTTTTTGTTATTATTATACCCATTTTTGAACAGGGATATAATTACCTCCGCCAAGGAGGTTATGTTTTTGCCAGGGTTTGTTTGTCTGTCTGTTTGTCTGTCCGTTAGTGTGCAACATAACTCAAAAAGCTATGGACAGATTTTGATTACATTTTCAGGGTTTGTTGGAAATGGGATAAGGAAGAAATGATTAACTTTTGGGGGTGATCTGGAAGAAATCCTGGATTCTGGATCACTTTGAAATTTTCATTAACATTGTGGTAAATGGGGCCAAAATTTTCGTTTCCCAATATCTCGCTTAATTATTGACCAAAACTCATGAAATTTTACTCAGGAATTGACAATGGGGTCCTCTATCACATTTCAAAGGCTGATCCGGATCTGATCCAGAAGGCGGATTTTATCTCAATTTATATAAAAAATGGGGGTGCCCTTACTTTTTGGCCTACTGTGCCTTTAATTTGGATAAAAATTTCAGGAAATGTTGATACTGGCACAAGGAACAAATGATTAAATTTTGGTGGTGATTGGGGGTGGGGGGGCCCACGGGGGGGCCCACTGATCAGCCTTGGCGGAGGTCTGCGCTCTCTGAGTGCTTCTAGTTAATGCTGGAATGGACCACTCATGACAGCAAACAGGTAGGAAGTCCCATTAGAAGCACCTTGAATTGCCTTGTTCCTGAAATGTCCCATACAAATAAACTTGCCTTGCGTTCAAGAACTTGATGGAAACTCCAACAAACGCTCCACTTCCCACAGCCTCTCATGACTTTCTCATATAACCTGTTTTTCAGCGTCATTGTTAGATTGTCAAACCATTGTGAATACACTTTCCAGGATTGTGTCTCCAAATATACCTTATTAATTACTTCCATTACCCAACACGATAAATCAAGAACTGCTGTGAGAAGTCGAACCTGTTATTATGCATCGGTACAAGCAACACCTGCTGCTCGCATGCGAAGGAGGGATGTGCATGTGGAAATGACAGAACTCAAAACCATATCGTTAACGTGGAAAAAAAAGAGGGAAGAGAAACATAAACAGTGCATGAAGAGTGAATCTGGAAGAGTAAAGTCGGAATTTCCCTTCTGATGTGGAGGGGAAAAAAAGCAAACGACTTCCCCCCCAAAAAAATCTGTGTGTGACTCTTTTAAGAAGAAGCATCTGAAGGACCGGTGAGACCTGGTGTCTTTGTCTGCACGACACTGTTCCTCTTTTATCTGTGTGGGTGGCTGTGAATGCACCGTCACACGCTATCTCTGAGCTGAGTATGAACACCCACCCCCCGCAAAGGCCAGTCATTAAACACCTCCACCCCCCACCCCCCCTCTGAAGAGAACACTCCAGTGTGTTTGCTCTGTGTGGTTTTCACCGTGTTAAAGACTGGTGTAGTTTTTGTGACCCTGCACTTGTTCTGTGTAATTAAAGGCATCAGCCGGGGCAGCAGGGTTTGTGATCTGTGGGTGTGGATGTGTTTATGTTTGTCTGTCACAAAGCCAGGGAGGCAGGTGGATCTTAACCCCGGAGGACGAACCACGAGCTCAGGACTGGGGATTTTCACATACAGGGTTCTACCAGGACCGCATATTATAATGTCCTTCTCTTAACTTTTAAAATTTAAAATCTAATATCTAAAATCTAAAATTTTCTGAATACAAAAAGGAAGGTTTTTACTTTTAACGCGAAACATAAATTCCATTGTTTTTAAATATACAATATCAAAAAATTTTAGTAAACCAGATTCTACAAAAAGTGGATTATTTGATTGGAGATAACCAGCTTTGTTTATGACTCTAATAGCTTTTTTTTGGAGTTTAATTATCGGGTCTATATTAGTTTTATACACATTGCCCCATATTTCCACACAGTATGACATATATGGCATTACAAGTGAACAATACAACATATGCAAACATTTTTTGCTTAACAAGTCTCGAGTTTTATAAAGAATCGCAACAGCCTTGGACATTTTGCGTTTGATATATTCTGTTTGTGGTTTCCAACAGAGTTAATGGTCAATAATCACTCCCAAAAATTTTGTTTCATACACCCTTTCAATCTCAATTTCATTAATTTTCAGTTTTATATCATAATTTCCCCTAGCACCACCAAAAACCATACATTTTGTTTTATCTTCATTAAGTGATAACTTATTTACATCAAACCATTTTTTTTAACTTGATCAATTCCTATATATATATATATATATATATATATATATATATATATATATATATATATATATATATATATATATATATATATAATATGATGATCTTTTCTTTTTTCTTTTTTTTTTTACTGATTTATCTCGAATATGGAAATGGTACAAGCTTCCTGATTACTACTAACTGACTTCTTTGCACAACATAATATAGAAATGAAAATTCCAGGAAGCAAAAAACAATAATAAACACAAAAAGAGAAAAAGAGTCATATTCGAAAAGGAGTGAGAAGAAGCATAGCGTATTAGCTCTCACCCCTTTGTCTAAACCAGTAATACAGTGTTTTTCAACCTTGGGGTCAGGACCCTACATGGGGTCATCTTGAATTCAAATGGGGATGCCTGAAATTTCTAGTAATTTATAAAAAATAAAAATAAAAAAACTTACAAATAAAAATATATGGTGAGTTGACAGAGACAATCCCAATCCATAAAAGACATGACAAACTGTGAGTCTGAAACTGCAGCACTGTGGTTCTGTTTATCTGTCAAATGTTCATTGTGGTCAGTTTCAGATGCTGCAGCTCTTTCATAATTCATAGTTTGTCTTCTTGCTTGTTCAGTATTAATTGTCAGCCTTGTAAATCCAAGCTGGACTGACTGTACATATCCTGACCAAGGAAAATCAAATTCTCCCTTTGTGCAGTAATCTACACCTGGATTTACTGCCTCCGTCCAGAATAATATACATTATATCGACTAAATGTCCACTAAAATTATTGTTTATTTGCAACATAGTATAGCAAACTATTACATGATCAAAAACAAATAAATTTTAGCAAAAAAAAAAAAAGTCTCCGTTTTGAATGTCTGGGGTCGCCAGAAATTTGTGATGTTAAAATGGGGTCACAAGCCAAAAAAGGTTGGAAAGCACTGTGGTGATGGTACAAGCTTCCTGATTGCTACTAACTGACTTCTTTGCACAACATAATATAGAAATGAAAATTAAAGGAAGCAAAAAATAATAAACACAAAAAAAGAAAAAGAGAAAAAGAGTCATATTTGAAAAGGAGTGAGAGGAAGCATAGTGTATTAGCTCTCACCCCTTTGTCTAAACCAGTAATATGTACATATATATACATACACACACATCCACATATACAATCATATACATACACATACACATACATTCATTCCTTTTCTGAACCTGCTTTATCCTCACTAGGGTCACGGGGGTCACTTGGAGCCTTTCCCAGCTACTTACAGGGGAAGGTGGGGTTCACCCTGGACATTTCACCAGTTCATCACCAGGCTGAACATATAGAGACAAACAACACACCTATGGGCAATTTAGATTAACCTGCATGTCTTTGGATGGTGGGAGGAGCCAGAGTACCCAGAGGGAACCCACGCAGACATGGGGAGACTATGCAAACTCCACGCAGAAAGGTCCCACCCCCATCGACTGGTGTTGGAATTGAACCCAGGACTTTCTCGGTGTGAGGCTGCACCACCGTGTCGCCCTTACATATACATACATACACATATACATGCCCATGCACATACACTTACATATACATACATACACATATACATGCCCATGCACATACACTTACATATACATACATATACATATATACATATACATACCCATGCACATGATCTGTGGATTAAATATAGGAAACTACATGATTTACACCAAAAAAATCCAAAATATAGAAGATAAGACTATATAAAAATGGTGATTAATCAGTTAAGAAAGGGAGAAATAGTGAAAAATTCATTTAGGAACTGCCACAAAAGTAGCACTAGGTCTTTATGGGTTAACTCCAACTAATAAACAAAATGCTAAATAAAAAATAAAATGAGTCAGCTTTACACAAAATTAATCCAAAAACATCAGATGTAAAACAAAAACACTGACACAGACCTTTTTACTGTACAATGACTTCTCACATTTCATTTTAAAGTATGTTTTTGTTAATAATTTCAGTGCATTATAAAGTATCTACTATAAATGATTCTTCCACCTCTAGATCTCATTAAATTACATCTAATTTAACTCAAATATTGTAATCTTCTGACCTCTACGTGACCCCAGACATGTACTACTACATGTACGTAGGTCACTTGTAAATCAAGATAAGAGGATTTGCTCTCAGAGATATGACTGAGCCCTGCTGCTCTTGACCAGGTGACACCAAATTCACTATCTACCATCAATAAACTGCCCCAAGATTCAGAACATTCCTATTTCTGAAAGATTCAGATCAAATATGTGATGCTCTTACAGAAGCAGCACTGAACTCACCTGCCCTTTCTTTGTCAAAGTGTTCCAACCAAACTGTGCCTCTGATTTAGAGACAAACTCAGGCCACACATACGTGGACACACACACACACACACACACACACACACACACACACACACACACACGTAGATGTGAGATTTTATCGTAGGCAGGGGAATGTATGAACTATAGTCTAAATAGAGAAAACACCGGTGTGCCTAATGGCACTTACCATGGTAACAGGGGGGAGTCTGGCAACCTGCACGTACACAAAAACAAAAACAAGACGATCTGGGGCAGGACGGTGCCTCTTCAGGAGGTTATGCAATGTTCTCCGTGATCGAGGGGCGATACGCTCTTCTGTGAAGCTTATGTAAATTTGTGTGGAGGTGCAGCCAACTGCCCATATGCATCAGTGTTATTGTTAATGGTGCATTTTTTTTACATCAGTGATGTCAACGGTGGCTGAGAAACATGAAATGGCCCTTTTCTGGGTTGGTCTTTGGTGATTGTGCGTCGTCCTGTGGGTACGCTGAAGGTCCGTGCTCATCAAAGACAGGACCTCCCGTAGGCGTCTGGCAGGGTGCCAGAGTTCCCAGCAGCCCCGGCTATGCACCGATACACCTGAGTTCTCCTGACCGACCACTGAACCAGCACAGCAACAGAGACGGACACAAACTATGTGTGGTCAGTGAAGTAAAGCCCTGAGAGCCTGGACACTGGGGGGTTATCGGATCCCAGTGTGGGGGTTGCAGGTTGGACCCAGTGGGTGATACTGTATCACAGCTTTGTTCACTTCACAATGAGCACATAACGATACAGAGGCCACGTCATCAAACATCTGAACATGAGTTAGTATCATCCAGCTGAAGGAAGGATGTTTCACTGTAAACATTCTGATCCTATTTTCTGTATCTGGAGTTAATGAAATGCATATATCATACTTCAAAGTTCTGAAAACAGTGAATGAGCTCTTGGAAACTCCATGGTATCTTGTAGATGGTGCAGTATAAATGAAATGAGCTGCAGAGTTTGTAAAATGCATTGCAAACTCTTAACAATAACTGTGATTACATCAAATGTCAAACTGGAAGCAAACTTTAGAGAGACTGAAAAAACTAAAGTCATGTATTTCCATCAGTGAATCGTCTAAACTGCATCAACAGGAGGCGCTGTAGGCTACATGACACATGACTGGTCCAGAGAGAGGGACAAGAAGAAGAAAAGCAGCGGTTGTTTTTCATCAAAAATGTCTGTAATTTTTTTTTCCACTGAGGAAACAGAGAAATACTTCAGTCTTCTCACCTGTCCAGATGACCTGTTTTACCACATACGTCTAAAAAGACAGATTATTGTCATTTTTATGTGAAACAGAAAAATGAAATCGAGTTTCACACGTCCACCATGAGAAGTGTAAAAAAAAATGTGTACTGAAAATGTGTGTAAATAAGTTAGCACTGATTAATATAAAAGTAACAATTTTACCCATAAACCTAATTAACTATGTTGTTAATTAGACTAAACTACACCAATATTAGTAATAATAAGTAAGTAAATACAGGTAAAATTTATATAATATCCGGGAGATGCAGCAAACAGTGGATCAATCTGTCAATCAGTGTTTGCTTCATAAGAATTTATTTAAAAAAAAAACAAAAAAGTTTCTATTTTCTCTGTATGTATTTACTCAAAACCATGAGGGGAAAAATGATTTGCGAAATTCTGCAAAAAAAAAAAAATCTGAAATATTTCAGTTTACTTACAAATGTTCCAATCAACCTCAAAACACACTTTAAATATATATATGGACATGCATGTTAATTGATCAGTTGAGAAAAGCATCTGTAAAATAATTCAAGAACGATAACTGAGGTTTTAGGAGAGACCTCCAGCAGGTGAGAGCTCAAAGGAACAGGCTCCAGATCCGGTGGTTGTTTTGGGCTAAAGAAGAGGTTGTGGTCACAGGACCAGGACTGACGAGGCAGTGTCAAACCTTGAATACGGGATGAAGAAACAACCTACAAACCTGTTGCTCAAGGCCAAAATACCCACACATGTCAGAAATAGATGTTTGTGAAGGAGACTGACATGAACATTTACCACAAACATGCACAAAGAGGAAACCTGCTGCTCCTCAAGATCAAGAAATGACATTTACAGCAAAGATGGAAGCTGCTTGACGTGACAGAGCCCGGAAAATATTCATAAATTATGATGATATCACTCACTTCCCTTATTACGTGAAGTTCCAGTTTCTGTATCAGTCACGCAAAGAAATCAGAATGTGAAACTTACAAAATACTGTGTAGTTGTGGTTTAAAGCAGTGGTTTCTGACCTTTTTTGGCTCATGACCCCATTTTAACATCACAAATTTCTGGTGACCCCCGACATTCAAAAACTGAGCCTTTTTTTTTTTTTTTTTCGCTAAAATTAATGTGTTTTTGATCATGTAAGGGTTAGTATGGATACTATGTTGCAAATAAATGTAAATTTTAGAGGACATTTAGCCTATATCGCAGGTGTCAAACATGCGGCCTGGGGGCCAAAATCGGCCCACCAAAGGGTCAAATCCAGCCCCTGGGATGAATTTATGAAATGCAAAAATTACACTGAAGAAATTAACAAGGATGTTCAAATAATTTTAGGTCAATTCAATCTAAAGTGAATCAGACCAGTAAATTACTGTCCTACTATAACGCATGTTCTGTGTCCGTCCCGTCCATCTGTGTCCCACTGATGTTGCGTGTGAGGGCGTTTGGGTGCAATGCCGCTGTTGCACCACAGGAAGGCGTTATCGTACAATGGCACCATGGGTACAATGCCACTAGTAATAATAATCTATAAATAATAAAAACTGCAAATTTTCCTCTTTGTTTTAATGTTATAAAAAGGACAATTACACAAAAATGTTTACATTTACAGACTAGCCTTTTACAAAAAATATGAATGACCTGCAATGTCTTAAGAGAAGTATGTGTAATTTTAGCAATATTTTGCCTGTTATTAAATGTTTTGTGCATTTGTAGATTCACTGTGATCTGTAAGCTGTAATGCATCCTACTATAATGGACGTTTCTGTGTCTGGTGCATGTCCTGATGTTGCAACATGGGAGGGCGTACAGGTGCAATGCCGCTGTTTCACCACGGGAGGGCGCTATCGTAAATGGCACCACAGGTACAATGCTGCTAGTATGTATAAATGATAAACTGAGGCGTAATATTGTTGAAATTACACTTATTTTTCTTGAGAATTTTCAGGTTGTTCATATTTGCTCATGTTATGTTCAAGTACAGTTTGTAGAGGTAAACATTTTCATTATGGAATTTTACTTTTTTCACTCAAAAACATAGAGAAAACTTTGGAGATGACATTATTTATAAATTCTTATCCTACTCTTTATTTATTTTACTGATCCGGCCCACTTCATATCATATTAGGCTGTATGTGGCCCCTGACCTAAAATGACTTTGACACCCCTGGTCTATATAACGTATATTATTATGGACGGAGGCAGTAAAGCCAGGTGTAGATTACTGCACAAAGTGAGAATTTGATTTCCTTTGGTCAGGATATGTACAGTCAGTCTAGCTGTGATTTCCAAGGCTGACAATTAATACTGAACAAACAAAAACTCAAACTATGAATTATGAAAGAGCTGCAGCATCTGAAACCGACCACAATGAACATTTGACAGATAAACAGAACCACAGTGCTGCAGTTTCAGACTCACAATTTGTCATGTCTTTTATGGATTAGGATTGTCTCTCTCAACTCACCATATATTTTTTATTAGTAAATTTCTATTTTATTTTTATCAATTACTAGAAATTTCAGGCCACCCCATTTGAATTCCAAGTGACCCCACGTGGGGTCCTGACCCCAAGGTTGAAAAACACTGCTTTATTTTGTTATTGTATTAGAAAGTGCTCTGTTGAAATGTAATAGGTTACAGTTCAGTTACCCATCTGTTATGAGTTTAATGAGTAACTGAACTATTTTAACTCACCATATGTTTTTATTTTTATTTTTATCAATTACTAGAAATTTCAAGTGACCCCATTTGAATTTCTGATAACCCCACGTGGAGTCCCGACCCCAAGGCTGAAAAACACTGGCTTAAAGTCCCATAATATGACTGCTTTCTGTTCCAACAGCCGGTGAAGATCTAAGGCAGCGCTGCGTTGGTATGTCGGTGACAGTAATTATCATGTCAGGATTTTACAAGAGAGATACCAAAACAACCTAAGTAGCTCTGAGGTCTGACAGAAATGTCTTTAAAACACAGTAAATGATAGCGATAAAGATGCTATAAAATGACACAGTGAAGGGAAACAGAGCTAATGCTGAAGCTGTATGACTAGGTATTATTTAATTTCTCAAATTCATGGTGACGATCACTTTTCTCTGGTGCTGAGTCATGGTGAGACATGAATTATCGTGTAAAACAAAGACAAATTGTGAGTGCACGCGTGATGGAGAACCCAGAGAAATTTACCTGCAGATTCCACAACATGTCACTGTATCCCAAAGGTGCAATTTTCAGGCTGACTGGACAAAAACAAGATGGGACGGGCTGAGACAGGTGACTGGACCAGGCTTTGATCCTTCACCTGAAACAAAGAGGGAAAAACATACAGGAACGACACTGAGACTGAGAAATATGTATTTGCATTTACAACATTTATAGAATTTTGATTTGTTCATAATAGTCAATCTTTAACCCTTTCATGCATGAATTACGAGAACCTTAGTCAATATTTTTTTCTTGAGTGTTTTTGTTCCTCTTTAGGTATGAAAAAAACAATGCAATTGATTTTTTTTAAATTTTATTTTTTTTATTAACCTATTTTTCGTGGAGTTACAAAAATGTCCACTCAGCTGGACTCCATGAATTTAAGTTTTGAAGCAAAGAAACATTTATTTAAAAATCATCATCAGAAAGTGATATACTGTGTGAAAACTATGAATTAAAAACATTTTTAATGCCGCTATTTGCTAAATTGCATTTCATCATACTCTAGTAATAGTTATTAGTCATTTCATGAAGATATTATCCTCCTGAGACCCAGGAAATTGACAGTTTTAGCTGTTTTACATAAAAAAAATTGTCTTGATTGGAAACTGCATAATGCAACAGTTTTTTCAGATACATTTTTAAGATTATTTTTATTTATTGATTGATTTTTTTAATGGAATGTCCTTTGCAATGGACAGCATTTAAGTTAAACTGTCAAACTTTTGTCCCCTATAGAGGACAAAATGCATTGCTGGGTTTCAGGAGGATATGCAAAAAAATAAATAAATAAAACATTTTGGTTTGTTAATCACAGTCTAATAACAATGAGCAATTAATTTACACTAAAGCATGTCACTGCAGATCAGGTTTATCTAGAACAGCAAAGTTACAGTAATTGTATGAATTGCAGTGTTTGGGATGATGCATAAGCATCCACTGTGTTGGCTGATATGGAACTAAAACAACAAAACCCATGAATAAACAATAGAATAGCCATAGAATAGCTGTCCACTGTAGTGACCACTGTGCATTAAAGGGTTAACCTTATGTTGAAACGGCAAAAATACTGTAAAGTGTGTATGTTTTTATGCATGTGTTGGACTAAAACAGACAGTCATATTAAGGACAACAGCCACTGAAAAAGTAAATACTGTAAATATCTTCATCTACAGCAAAGAGGGTGATGTATAACTCTAACCCTGGAAGGCACAAAGTAAAAACAGCACAAAAACAGTAAACTGGAATTTATAAATGAGCACTACAACAAAGATCTGACCTTATAGAGCAGAAGTGTCAAACTCATGTTAGTTCAGGGGCCACATACAGCCTAATATGACATAAAGTGGGCCGGACCAGAAAAATAATATAAATAATAGGATAAGAACTTTGGAGTGAAAAAAGTAAAATTCCGTAATGAAAATGTTTATGAATTGTACTCAAACAAAACGTGAACAAATATGAACAACCTGAGAATTATTTAGTAAAATAAAGTGCAATGTTAACAATATTACGCCTTAGTTTATCATTTATACATGTCGATCACAACTTAGAGATAACAGTGGATCTACAAATACACAAAACATTAAATAACAGGGAGAATATTATTAAAATTCCACATACTTCTCTTAAGAGATTTCAGGTTTTCACTTTTTTTTTTTTTTTTTTTTTTTTTTATGAAAGGCTAGTCTGTAAATGTCAACATGTTTTGTGCAATTTTATTTTTTTTTTTTTTTTTTTTACACCAAAACAATGAGAAAAATTTACAGTTTTCATTATTTATATGTTATTCTGATAGATTTTACTGGTCTGTTCCACTTTAGATTGAATTGACTTAAAATGATTGTTAATATCTTTCTTCGGTGTCATTTTTGCTTTTCATAAATTAATCCCAGGGGCCAGATTGAACCCTTTGGCGAACCGCATTTGGCCCCCGGAACGCATGTTTGACACCTTCATTATAGAGGAACAATCTGTCATCAGATGAAAAAACTGTTTTTTTTAATAATGTTTCTGGCTGGTTTACAGTTTATCTAAGCGTTTGTCCCACATTTGATTCTAAATCTGCTCATACATGGAGGCCTTATTTTACTGTTCTCATTCTATTGCAGCATAGATAATTTAAAAAAAATAAAAAAAAAGATTTTATAACTTTTGCACCATTCCTAAGAGTAAAAGCCTTTAT
This sequence comes from Sphaeramia orbicularis, assembly GCF_902148855.1. NCBI lineage: Eukaryota > Metazoa > Chordata > Actinopteri > Kurtiformes > Apogonidae > Sphaeramia > Sphaeramia orbicularis. The sequence goes on from NC_043971.1 coordinate 7,048,164, forward strand.
TTACTTACTTATTTTTAGTATTAAAACTCAGGGGTTTTTATACACAAACTTAAAATGCAACTAAAAAGACCTGATTGGAAATGATGATATTGTTGATGTTGAGTAAAGCAAGTGAGTTTGACTGAAGTTAGAAAAATTAAAGGTAAAGCAACTAAATATTAAAATGCACAACATGAAAAGTTAACCTTTGACCTTCTGAGAATGGGATCAAATAAAAAGTAGCTGAAATGGATTTTATTCTGAAATTTCACATTGTCAAAATAATTAACAAGGAAAATACATTCACTTACATGGAGCAAATGTAGATACCAAATGTAAAATGTTTTATTTACTTATTTATTTTTGGCATTATGACATGGGGGCTTATATGCACAAATTCAAAATGCAACTAAAAAGAGCTGATTAGAAATGATGACAGTGTTGTAACTTCTGCCAAAAGAGTTGTATTTTTGGCAAAAACAACTCGGGGGGTGGGGGTGGGGGGCTTAGGCATAAATTGAAAATGCAACTAAAAAGACCTGATTGGAAATGATGACAGTATTGTAGCTTCTGCCAAAAGAGTTTTATTTTTGGCATTAAGACTCAGGGGGTGGGGTGGGGGGCTTTATTTGCATAAATTGAAAATGCAACTAAAAAGACCTGACTGGAAATGATGAGAGTGTGGAGTACAGAGTGTTGAAGCAGAGAGTTTGACTGAAATTACATAAATTACAGGTAAAGCAACTAAATAACATTAAAATGCACAAAAAAGGAAAAGTTAACCTTTGACCTTCTGAGAATGGAAAGTCAATTCTGAAATCTCACATGATAAAAATAGTTAACAGGGGAAATACATTCACTTATATGGAACAAATGTAAATGCCAAGAGTAAAAACTTTTATTTACTTATTTATTTTTGGCATTAAGACTTGGGGGCTTTTATGCACAAATTGAAAATGCAACTAAAACGACCTGATTGGAAATGATGACAGTGTTGAGTGAAGCAGAGAGTTTGACTGAAGTTACATAAATTAAAGGTTAAGCAACTAGATAATATTAAAATGCACAAAATGGACGTTAACCTTTGACCTTCTGAGAATGGGATTGAATAAAAAGTAGCTGAAATGAACTCAATTCTGAAATTCCACATAATAAAAATAGTTAGCATGGGAAATACATTCACTTACATGAAGCGAATGCAGACATTAAGACTTGGGGGCTTTATTTGCATAAATTGAAAATGCAACTCACAAGACCTGATTGGAAATGATGAACAATAATAAATAAAATAAGTAAGTTAGATTTGGGGGGGGGGGGGTTATGCATAAATTAAAGACGCGACTCAAAAGACCTGATTGGAAATGATGATAGTGTTGAGTGAAGCAAAGAGTTGGACTGAAGTTAGAAAAATTAAAGGTAAAGCCGCTAAATAATATTAAAATGCACAAAAAAGGACGTTAACCTTTGACCCTCTGAGAATGAGATCAAATAAAAAGAACCTGAAATGAACCAGATTCTGAAATTTCACATAATAAAAATAGTTAATAGGGGAAATACATCCATATGGAGCAAATGTAGATGTCAAGAGTAAAAACTTTTATTTACTTATTTATTTTTGGCATTAAGACTCTGAGGACTGCTTCTGGGGTGTCCTATTACAAAAAGTATCTTGTAAATGAATTGTCGATTTTAATAATTTGTAATAAACTGATTGAGGTAAAGCAATTAAATAATATTAAAATGCACCAAAAAAGGACGTTAACCTTTGACCTTCTGAGAGTGGGATCAAATAAAAAGAACCTGAAAAGAACCAGATTCTGAAATTTCACATAATAAAAATAGTTAACAGGGCAAATACATTCACTTATATGGAGCAAGTGTAGATTCCAAATGCAAATAAGTTTTATTTACTTATTTATTTTTGGCATTAAGACTTGGGGGCTTTAATGCACAAATTGAAAATGCAACTAAAAAGACCTGATTGGAAATGATGATAGTGTTGAATGAAGCAAAGAGTTGGACTGAAGTTAGAAAAATTAAAGGTAAAGCAACTAAATAATATTAAAATGCACAAAAAAGGACGTTAACCCTTGACCCTCTGAGAATGAGATCAAATAAAAAGAACCTGATTCTGAAATTTCACATAATAGAAATACTTAACAGGGCAAATACATTCACTTATATGGAGCAAGTGTAGATTCCAAATGTAAAAAACTTTTATTTACTTATTTATTTTTGGCATTAAGACTCTGAGGACTGCTTCTGGGGTGTTCGATTACAAAAAGTATCTTGTAAATGAATTGTCGATTTTAATAATTTGTAATAAACTGATTGGGGTAAAGCAATTAAATAATATTAAAATGCACATAAAAAGGACGTTAACCTTTGACCTTCTGAGAGTGGGATCAAATAAAAAGAACCTGAAAAGAACCAGATTCTGAAATTTCACATAATAAAAATAGTTAACAGGGCAAATACATTCACTTATATGGAGCAAGTGTAGATTCCAAATGCAAAAAAGTTTTATTTACTTATTTATTTTTGGCATTAAGACTTGGGGGCTTTTATGCACAAATTGAAAATGCAACTAAAACGACCTGATTGGAAATAATGACAGTGTTGAGTGAAGCAAAGAGTTGGACTGAAGTTAGAAAAATTAAAGGTAAAGCAACTAAATAATATTAAAATGCACAAAAAAGGACGTTAACCTTTGACCTTCTGAGAATGGGATTGAATAAAAAGTAGCTGAAATGAACTCAATTATGAAATTTCACATAATAAAAATAGTTAACAAGTGAAATACATTCACTTATATGGAGCAAATGTAGATGCCAAGAGTAAAAACTTTTATTTACTTATTTATTTTTGGCATTAAGACTCTGGGGACTGCTTCTGGGGTGTTCTATTACAAAAAGTATCTTGTAAATGAATTTTTGATTTGAACTGTATGTAATAAATTGATTGACGATGATGATGATGAATTTATCACGCATACATGTGGATTACAAATCCCAGTGGATCTGCAGATGCACAAAACATTTGGTAACAGTCATAATATTGTTAAAATTTTGGAGATTGAACTTTGGAAATAAAATAAGTAAGTTTGACTGGGGGAGCATTTATGCAAACATTGAAAATGCAACTAAAAAGACCTGATTGGAAATGACGATAGTGTTGAATGAAGCAAAGAGTTTGAGTGAAGTTAGAAAAATTAAAGGTAAAGCAACTAAATAATTACCTCCGCCAAGGAGGTTATGTTTTTGCCAGGGTTTGTTTGTCTGTTTGTTTGTTTGTCTGTCCGTTAGTGTGCAACATAACTCAAAAAGTTATGGACAGATTTTGATGAAATTTTCAGGGTTTGTTGGAAATGGGATAAGGAAGAAATGATTAAATTTTGGTGGTGATCGGGGGTGGGGGGGCCCACGGGGGGGGGGGCCACTGATCAGCCTTGGCGGAGGTCTGCGCTCTCTGAGTGCTTCTAGTATTAAAATGCACAAAAAAGGACGTTAACCTTTGACCTTCTGAGAGTGGGATCAAATAAAAAGAACCTGAAAAGAACCAGATTCTGAAATTTCACATAATAAAAATAGTTAACAGGGCAAATACATTCACTTATATGGAGCAAGTGTAGATTCCAAATGCAAAAAAGTTTTATTTACTTATTTATTTTTGGCATTAAGACTTGGGGGCTTTAATGCACAAATTGAAAATGCAACTAAAAAGACCTGATTGGAAATGATGATAGTGTTGAATGAAGCAAAGAGTTGGACTGAAGTTAGAAAAATTAAAGGTAAAGCAACTAAATAATATTAAAATGCACAAAAAAGGACGTTAACCCTTGACCCTCTGAGAATGAGATCAAATAAAAAGAACCTGATTCTGAAATTTCACATAATAGAAATACTTAACAGGGCAAATACATTCACTTATATGGAGCAAGTGTAGATTCCAAATGTAAAAAACTTTTATTTACTTATTTATTTTTGGCATTAAGACTCTGAGGACTGCTTCTGGGGTGTTCGATTACAAAAAGTATCTTGTAAATGAATTGTCGATTTTAATAATTTGTAATAAACTGATTGAGGTAAAGCAATTAAATAATATTAAAATGCACATAAAAAGGACGTTAACCTTTGACCTTCTGAGAGTGGGATCAAATAAAAAGAACCTGAAAAGAACCAGATTCTGAAATTTCACATAATAAAAATAGTTAACAGGGCAAATACATTCACTTATATGGAGCAAGTGTAGATTCCAAATGCAAAAAAGTTTTATTTACTTATTTATTTTTGGCATTAAGACTTGGGGGCTTTTATGCACAAATTGAAAATGCAACTAAAACGACCTGATTGGAAATGATGACAGTGTTGAGTGAAGCAAAGAGTTGGACTGAAGTTAGAAAAATTAAAGGTAAAGCAACTAAATAATATTAAAATGCACAAAAAAGGACGTTAACCTTTGACCTTCTGAGAATGGGATTGAATAAAAAGTAGCTGAAATGAACTCAATTATGAAATTTCACATAATAAAAATAGTTAACAAGTGAAATACATTCACTTATATGGAGCAAATGTAGATGCCAAGAGTAAAAACTTTTATTTACTTATTTATTTTTGGCATTAAGACTCTGGGGACTGCTTCTGGGGTGTTCTATTACAAAAAGTATCTTGTAAATGAATTTTTGATTTGAACTGTATGTAATAAATTGATTGACGATGATGATGATGAATTTATCACGCATACATGTGGATTACAAATCCGGGGGGTTTTGCAGATGCACAAAACATTTGGTAACAGTCATAATATTGTTAAAATTTTGGAGACTGAACTTTGGAAATAAAATAAGTAAGTTTGACTGGGGGAGCATTTATGCAAACATTGAAAATGCAACTAAAAAGACCTGATTGGAAATGACGATAGTGTTGAATGAAGCAAAGAGTTTGAGTGAAGTTAGAAAAATTAAAGGTAAAGCAACTAAATAATTACCTCCGCCAAGGAGGTTATGTTTTTGCCAGGGTTTGTTTGTCTGTTTGTTTGTTTGTCTGTCCGTTAGTGTGCAACATAAATCAAAAAGTTATGGACAGATTTTGATGAAATTTTCAGGGTTTGTTGGAAATGGGATAAGGAAGAAATGATTAAATTTTGGTGGTGATCGGGGGTGGGGGGGCCCACGGGGGGGGGGGCCACTGATCAGCCTTGGCGGAGGTCTGCGCTCTCCGAGTGCTTCTAGTATTAAAATGCACAAAAAAGGACGTTAACCTTTGACCTTCTGAGAATGGGATCAAATAAAAAGAACCTGATTCTGAAATTTCACATAATAAAAATAGTTAACAGGGCAAATACATTCACTTATATGAAGCAAGTGTAGATTCCAAATGTAAAAAAACTTTTATTTACTTATTTATTTTTGGCATTAAGACTTGGGGGCTTTTATGCACAAATTGAAAATGCAACTAAAACAACCTGATTGGAAATGATGATAGTGTTGAGTGAAGCAAAGAGTTGGATTGAAGTTAGAAAAATTAAAGGTAAGGAAACTAAATAATATTAAAATGCACAAAAAAGGACGTTAACCTTTGACCTTCTGAGAATGGGATCAAAGAAAAAGAACCTGATTCTGAAATTTCACATAATAAAAATAGTTAACAGGGCAAATACATTCACTTATATGAAGCAAGTGTAGATTCCAAATGTAAAAAAACTTTTATTTACTTATTTATTTTTGGCATTAAGACTTGGGGGCTTTTATGCACAAATTGAAAATGCAATTAAAAAGACCTGATTAGAAAAATGATGATAGTGTTGAGTGAAGCAGAGAGTTGGACAGAAGTTAGAAAATTAAAGGTAAAGCAACTAAATATTAAAATGCACAAAAAAAGGACCTTTGAACCTTTGAGAATGAGATCAAATAAAAAGTAGCTGAAATAAACTCCTTTCTGAAATCCATTCCCTTACATGCAGTAAATGTAAACGTGTGTGACAGTACTATTTCCGTGTGCGGCGTTGAAGTTCTGACATCATGGGTTTGTACACAGTCTGTGTTGGAAAAACCCTGGAGGCACATTTAGAAAGCCCAGACCTTTCAACCAGTCACTCGAAAGCAGCTTTTCCTTGTGCGGGGCCATGATTATTCACAGTTGCATGGTTTCAAGCTGAGAGTACATGGATCCTTTGAGCTTCAAAATCTTACAACATGATTCATAAAGTTGACGGCCACACAAACAGCTTCTAATACACACTCTGCAGATCTGTCCTACACCTTCCCTTTCCTTCTCTTGCTGGTACTCGTCCCATCTGAACGTCATTTTAACACTGGATGCATCTGCAGGGTTTGGGCTCAAGGATGAGAAAACAAACCCGATGGAACCCCTTCCCTTGCCTCCTCTGATTGGATCATGATGTTTGAGGTGGAAGCGCTGGGAGTGGACAGAACAGATGGTGTGTAGCTGCTCCACTCTGACTCCACCGGGCGCTGACACTTTTCCATTTGAAGTTGTTTTTTTTTTTTTTTTTCCATCATCAGGGAGGAGTGTTGATGACATGACATGCCCAATGTCAGTTGCAGAGGTTTAGAAGAGGCTTCCAGATGGAGGGTCTGGGTTTGACGTGGAGGAGACATGACTCCAGATGGATTGTGTGTGTCATTCGTGCCGACTCCTGTGGACGGGTTCACTGTGAGATCATCCACCCGCCACCTCTGACATATGAAGAAAACGGCTTTTTTACTTTCCACGTCGTATGAAAGACTACTTTGTTACAGTAGACTGGGAGTTTTACTACGTCCTCTATCTTCCCTCTGTATCAAGGTCCTAGTAGTTCTGGATTTTTCATTATAGCTTAGTTTTATTTAGTTTTGACTTTTTTTTCTCTAATGCAGTTAGGTTTTTTTTTTTTTTTTATAAACATTTATTTATTATTTTTCATTCATACAAAACTTTAAACATCATGAACATCTTGAACATGGCAGAGGAAAAATAAATATATAAATAAATAAATGAATAAATGAAAATAAATATATATATAAATAAAGCAAAATAAATACATAAAATGAAAATAAATAAAATAAATCTCAAAAAGATGTGACAAACATTAATCTGACAGCATTACATAGAAACAGCTGATTAAATAACATGATAAATAAAACTTAGGTATAGAGTTGAAATAATATTATACATGTACATTCCCACATCAAACAAAATGTCCCAATTTGTCACTTACTCACTACCCCTTCATTATCACCACTCTTAATTAAATCCAAAAACATCTTCCAAATGTTATAGAATTCCGAAGTTCTCTTTTTCACCGTATATGTCTAATTCAGTTAGTTTTAATTCGTTTTTAGAGCAGGTTTGATAGTTTTTATTAGTTTTTTTCTAAATGCTTAGTTTTAATTTAGTTTTAGTTTCGTCATATCTTTTCTCTTCTTCTCCGTCATATTCAAATAAATCCCAGACAGGACTCTGCTGCTTTCTCCCAACTTTAGTCTCCATGTTTCCAGGTAGAGTGTGGACCAGAAGACGACTGGAAACCACAAGTGACGGACCCCTAAATATCATATGGTGACAGCTGATAAAATTGCTAGAGTGAAATAAATCGATTTCGTATCAATCCGACATTGACAAAAGACAGAAACGAAGGGCATTTTAGCCAGAATTTTTATCCGCTTTAGTTAGTTTTGTAAACACAAAATACACTTTCAATTAGTTATCGTTTTTTCTTTTAATTAGAGTTTTTGTTTATTTCAGTTAACGAAAATGCTTTTTCAATTCTAGTTTTGGTCATTTTGTTAATTTTCATTAACGATAATAACCTTGCTCTGTATACAATCAACAAAAACAGCTCTGAAGAAACATTTTTACCACCAAATTCAGATTGATTTTTATGAAATTTGCACTGAAAAAAGCCCAATGAATAGAGGTCTGTATAACCGTACGTCTGTATTTTCCAAACTTAGGTTCTGGAACCAAATTAGGCCTCAGAACTGTTTTCACGGGTCACCAAAATAAAGCATTTCCTCAATAAAAACCGTGAGTTAATTTCATTCTGGGTAATAAGCAAGGTTATTATTGTTAACGAAAACTAATGAAATGACGAAAACTAGAATTGAAAAAACATTTTCGTGAACTGAAATAAATAAAAACTATAATTAAAAGAAAAAACGATAACTAGAAGCACTCAGAGAGCACAGACCTTCGCCAAGGCAGATCAGTGCCCCGGATTTGAATGAAAATTTCAGGAAATGTTGATACTGGCACAAAGAACAAATGATTAAATTTTGGTGGTGAATTTTCATCCAAATCCGGGGCACTGATCTGCCTTGGCGGAGGTCTGCGCTGTCTTTTCTAGAAAAGCACTTGTAGAGCGCAGACCTCCACCAAGGCAAATCAGTGCGCCCAATCCCCGATCACCACCAAAATTTAATCATTTGTTCCTTGTGCCAGTATCAACATTTCCTGAAATTATCATCCAAATCTGTCCATAACTTTTTGAGTTATCTTGCACACAAAGACAGACAGACAAACCAACAGCAACAAAAACATAACCTCCTTGGCAGAGGTAACTAACTGAAACTGCATTGAGTGCTTACAAAACTAACTAAAACATATAAAAATTATGGATAAAATTCCCATCGTTTTTGTTTTTGTCAATGTCGGATTGATATGAAAGTGATTTATTTTTAATTTATTTTGCTCGAGCAATTTTAGCTAGCGGCACCATACGACACTTAACGGTCCGTCACTTCTCGTCACTTGTCGTTTAGAGTCGTCTTCCCGTTCCCACTCTACCTGTAAACATGCAGACTTTAGCTGGGAGAAAGCAGCAGAGTCCTGTACGGGATTTATGTGAATATGATGGTAAGGAAGAGAAAAGATATGAAAAAAACTAAAACTAAACTAGAAGCACTCGGAGAGCGCAGACCTCCGCCAAGTCTGATCAGTGGCCCCCCCTGTGGGCCCCCCCACCCCCGATCACCACCAAAATTTAATCATTTCTTCCTTATCCCATTTCCAACAAACCCTGAAAATTTCATCAAAATCTGTCCAAAACTTTTTGAGTTATGTTGCACACTAACGGACAGACAAACAAACAGACAGACAAACAAACCCTGGCAAAAACATAACCTCCTTGGCGGAGGTAACTACAACTAAGCATTTAGAAAAGAACAAAAACTAATAACTGTTTTTCCTTGGTGGGGGTCTGTGCTCTCCGACTGCTTTTCTAGTTTATTAATGTATTTGCTCTGCTATTAGTTCCTTGTACATAAAAAATGCTTAATTTTTTCTTCTGCTCAAAACAAATAAATGAGTGAATATATGAATGAATGAGGTCGAATTAGAATGAGGATTTCCCCAGTGTTAGGAGTGTTTGCTGGAGGTACTTGCAGAGCCTGGGGGGTACTAGTGAATCACATTCCTGGATGAACTTGTTGGAGGACTTTCTCATGAAGCAGGTTCCCCTGATGTAGATAAGGGCTGGTGACAGACGGCCCTCAGGGACGCTGATATCCGGACCGTCTTTTATCTCACCTGACTGGGAGAAACGGGACCTCTGACCCGGCCCGCAGACGCTCAAGGGAACCTTTGTTATCAGCGTGGCGTGGAACCACCGACTGACGACAAAGAGGCCTTCAGTGTCGGACAGCGAGCCCCTCTTCTCAGCGGTAACCTCTGCTCTGAGGACAGGTACACCTGTGTCCACCATGAGCAGAGCTGCACTGTTTACCTGCTGTTCTACGGCTGACGGAGATCAGATATGCCCCACTGACACTGCACATCACAATATGGAAAAAATAATAAACTGTCAGATGCTCCAAGAGTTTTACTTTAAGAACCTGCAGCAAAAGACACTTACGCCCAAGAAGGGTGTGGTGGAAAACAGACACAGCCAGTGGTGCAAAATATCTACATTTTTACTCAAATACTGTAGTACTATGTGCAATTTGAGAACTAAATCTTTTCATTTTTATGTTATTTTATCTTCTCTAACCCATTTCTGAGAAAAATAATACACTCTCTCCTCTGTTTGTCCCTGTCTGACAACCTAAGTTAAGCTTTTACACAATGGATACAAACTCAAGATTGAATGTGTGGTTTGGCTCTTGACATTTTACAAAAAACAGCATGTATTCTGCTCATATTTCAGTGTCAATGAGGTGTTAACAGCTGCACCAACCTCTCACACAGTTTCATTCCAGTAAATGCTTAAATGATCCAATGTCTCACCGAAAATAAAACACGGATCTACAGTCAAAAAACTGAAAACAGATTTTTGTATCAGGACTTTTTTTCCTTTTCCCTCTCTCATTAATCATGTGATGAATCCTCAGATTTGTCTTGTATCTTCGTTTATTAAACTGGATGTGAAGACGCTTCAACAAGATTCCTCCAACAGCACAGATGGTTCAAGTCAGAGGGACCAAACTATTACTTTTACTTCAATACTTAAACCAGTGCTTTTCAACCTTGGAGTTGGGACCTCATGTGGGGTCACCTGGAATTCAAATGGGGTCGCCTGAAATTTCTAGTAATTGATAAAAAAACAAACAAACAAACAAAAAAAATTACTAATAAAAAATCTATGGTGAGTTGAGAGAGACAATCACAATCCATAAAAGACATGACAAACTGTGAAGCTGAAACTGCAGCACTGTGGTTCTGTTTATCTGTCAAATGTTCATTGTGGTCAGTTTCAGATGCTGCAGCTCTTTCATAATTCATAGTTTGAGTTCTTGTTTGTTCAGTATTAATTGTCAGCCTTGGAAATCCAAGCTGGACTGACTACATATCCTGACCAAGGAAAATAAAAGTCTCCCTTTGTGCAGTAATCTACACCTGGATTTTCTGCCTCTGTCCATAATAATATACATTATATAGACTAAATGTCATCTAAAATTAATGTTTATTTGCAACATAGTATAGCAAACTATTACATGATCAAAAACAAATTAATTTTAGCAAAAACAAAAAATTCTGTTTTGAATGTCTGGGGTTGCCAGAAATTTGTGACGTTAAAATGGGGTCACGAGCCAAAAAAGGTTGAGAACCACTGACTTAAACTAAGTTTTGCTGCTTTCTGTACCTTTTTTTTTTTTTTAAGGATTTTTCCACTTATAATTGTTTGTCCATGTCTATGTCATTTACATAGTGACATCTAGTGGTGAAGTTGCATATTACACTGATCTACTCTCAATAAACTATCCTACAGTGGCCACGAAAAACATGAACGCATTAGAACTAGTATTTGTTTTGTCTGTACTGGGCTTTTTGGTTTAGTGAAGGAAATGTTAACCTTTTTTTATTATTGCTTTTTTGTTTTGTTTTGTGAACAGTTTTTTGTACATTTGTAGTATTTTTCAAGCAGGATGGTGGAGAGAAGCAGAAGCACTGTGTGGAGCTTCTTCACTGCAGCTGAAAGGGAAACAGTCACATGTGATGTGTGCAATAAAGTCATTCACCACTGTGGTAACCAAGGTTCAAATAGTTCTGGATTTTTCATTGTAGTTTAGTTTTATTTAGTTTTGACTTTGTTTTTCTCTAATTCAGTTAGTTTTAATTTGTTTTCAGAGAAGGTTTGCTAGTTTTTATTAGTTTTCATTTTTCTAAATGCTTAGTTTTAGTTTAGTTTTAGTATTAATTTTAGCTTTGTCGTATCTTTTCTCTTCTTTGCCGTCTTATTCAAATAAATCCCAGACAGGACTCTGCTGCTTTCTCCCAACTTTAGTCTCCATGTTTCCAGGTAGAGTGTGGACCAGAAGACGACTGGAAACGACAAGTGACAAGAAGTGACGGACCCCTAAATATCATATGGTGCCGCTAGCTAAAATTGCTTGAGGGAAATAAATCAATTTCATATCAACCCGACATTAATGAAGATGAAAACGAAGGGAATTTTATCCATAATTTTTATCCGTATTAGTTAGTTGTAAGCACACAATACAGTTTCAGTTAGTTTTGTTTTTTTCTTTTAATTATAGTTTTTATTTATCTCAGTTAATGAAAATGTTTTTTCAATTCTAGTTTTGGTCATTTCGTTAGTTTTCGTTAAGGATAATAACCTTGGTGATAACACCACAGATTTAAAAGGGGAATCATTTTATTATTTTTATACTCTTAAATTCTTTTATATTGTAGTTAGTTAATGAAAAAAAAAACATGTTTATTTGCCTAAAATCTTTGTCCTGTGTTCTATCATAATCAACTAACTACAGGCAAAATCACAAAATTATTCAATGATCATGACAATTCAAGTAAAAAGTATCGGTATCAGTATTGGCGATACTAGCCTGTATTTACTTGATAGCGGATCGATACCAAAATTCCCAGTATGGCCCATCCTTAACGACTACGCTGACTGCATGTGGGGTGTTTGTTAAACATCACAGACTTGGTTTCACTTCTAAAATAGAACAGACATACGTTTTTATTTTTGATGTGAGCGGCTTGCAGTGAAAAGCTCAACTGATAGTTTAACATCCCAGTGGGGACTTTTCACACAACATTTTACTGTAGTTACAAAGTCTCGGCAACGGCTGAATGAGTCACAGACATGAAAAAATATCCTGCTGTGTGATGTCTCTCCTTCGTTTCCTGTCTTTTAAAGCTGCTGCTCTTAAGTTTAATGAAAAGTACACGACCACTATGTCCCAGTAATTATACTTTCCTTTTTTTTTTTGTTCAGACAAGGTATAGTTTTTTAGATGTTACCTGCTTGACAGTTTCAACTGCGACTTCAGTCTTCCTCAGAAGCGTCATCTGACATGCTGGTGACATGTCATTTATCAGCTGGTCAGCTCGACAGACCAATCAGAGCCCATCGAGAAAAAGGAAAGTATAATTACATAAACAGAAGACAAAATGAACGTCATTAGCCCCTCACTATGTCCCGGGATCTGTTTTCTGTAGGAGTTCCAAACATCAGACAGAACTGGGATAGAAAGCCTTTCAAAGTTCTGCTCCCACTGGATGGAACAACCTCCAGAAGGAGATCAAACTGAAGGAACTGGTCTCTTTAAATACATTCAATGTCATTTAAAAATAAATGGGAAAAGAGTAAATCAGGATGTAGATGTTTTTCTAATTGACTGAATTAGATTCTGATTTGAGATGCTTTTAAGGAACATTGTTGTTATAATTTTAGTACCTTTTAAGTTAATGATGGTGTCTTATATGTGTGTTCTTAGTTTAGTGTTTTATGTGGTTTTAGAACTGGCTTTCATTGTGTTTTATGTATATTTTTAGTGTGGATATATGGCTGTGATATCTATTTTGTGTAACTTCTGCTGCTGTTGTCTTGGCCAGGACCAGATTTTTAACTTCAATGAGCTTTTTTCCTGAATAAAATAAATAAAAGTTATAATAATAATAATAATAATTTACATTAATGGCATATTAGTGAGAAACTCATTGTGCAAAGTCAGGAAGGCAGTGTGTCCCAGGCTGGAGGCCACCATCTGTCATGAAATAATATATATGTCAGGGTAGAGACTGCGATCTGGTAGGATCGGCGATTCTACCAGTAGAGACTCCGATCGTAGTCTGTACCAGTAGAAACTCCGATCAGAGTCTCTATTGGTAGAAACTCCGATCCGAACCCTAACCCTAACCCTAACCCTAACCCTTCTACTGGCAGGATCGGAGTTTCTACCGGTAGAAACTCCGATCAGAGTCTCTACTGGTAGACTCGCCGATCCTACCAGATCGCAGTCTCTACCCTTACATATACACTGTAAAAAAAAATCCTGTTGTTTTTACGGAAAAAAATGGCAGCTGTGGTTTCCAGAACAATACTGTAAAAAACACATCCAACTGTAAACATATTTACGGAGTTAATGGACTGCACTTATTTAGCACATTTTCTCCACCTTCATGATGTCCAAAGCACTTTCCAAAACCACCGGGTCCAACTGGGACCAATTTAGGCTTCAGTGTCTTCCATGGACACTTTGACATGTGGACAGTCAGAGCCTGGATTTGAACCACCAACCCTTTGGTTATTGCTCTACCAACTCTACCAACCCATTAATTTACGAGTTTAAAATGTTAAATTGTTAAATGTTTACTTTTTATACCTTTGTTACATATATATAAAATAAATAAATAAAATATAAAAAGCAAATACACCGTTATTTCAACATTATGGTCTTTGCAATTTAAACGGCATCACATTGTATTTCAATTTACACTTTTATTTTCCAAAAACAATAGAAATACATCATTTCTACATACAAATCTGGTTTTGTTCACATACTCTTCCTGTAAGAACTAGAGCTATATTTGATTTAATCGTTAACACAAAAATCTTTTCAAATAAACATCTTTGCATTGTATTGTCACTTACAGTTTTTTGATGTTACAATTTTACAACTTTTTGATGTTAATTCTACAGTCATTTTTTACAGTGTACATAAACATATATTTTTAATAGACTGGATCCACACATCCACTCACTGTATAAAAACTCCATTTTGCACTCTGTACATATTACATTGTAAATCCACTGTAAATCTTAATCCATTGTTGTTTCTGTCTCTAGTGGACTGTTTGTCTGTATTGTGTCTAGGTTCACATGTTGTCTAGGTTCATGTCGGAACTGTGTGTCGGGAGCATCGTAAAAACCGAAGCCAAATTCCTTGTAAGTGTTCACATACTTGGCCAATAAAGCTGATACTGATTCTAATTCTGAAACTGGAAATGGAGGAGGAGGAAGTTTTTTCTGAGTTACTGTAGAAACCTGGTGGATTTCTTGTAAAGCGTCCTGATCCCTTTGCAGACAAAAACAACTAATTCTAATGGAACAAAGACACAGCAACTCTTACGTGCAGATGATTTTACACTAGTAAATATGATTTGAATATTATTTTCCATTTCTGTAATAAGATCCTCTTCCATATCTGTAAATCCTACACACTGGACCACAGCCAGCATCAGACAGACAGGTTCACATCTACCGCAGTGGGTCCCAACCTTTTTTGGCTCGTGATCCCTTTTTAACATCACAAATTTCTGGCGACCCCAGACATTCAAAACAGAGACTTTTTTTTTTTTTGCTAAAATTAATTTGTTTTTGATCATGTAATAGTTTGCTATATCAGTGTTTCCCAACCTTTTTGAGCCACGGCACATATTTTACATTAGAAAAACCACAAGGCACACCACCAAACAAAAATATCACAAAATGTAAATTTATTGAAATAAAATGCAAATCAAGTCTCAGTGTACTCAGTGTGAAACCTGGGCCTGTTTAGTTGAACACAAAGCTGATATTCTTGCAGGAATTGAAGAAAGACACACATGAATCTTCTTCAACAGCTCTGGGTCTATCTCTTTTTGTGGGGGGAGGCTCATTAGGGCTGCACAGGCGACTTTTTTTTTTTTTTATCAAACTTGTCTTGTCCAGCATCCTAACAGGCAACATTGTCACAGGGCGTTTGGAACAAGAAACCTGAGGGGGTGCATCAGCGACCCCTTGGAATGACCCTCAGATTGAGGTCCGTTGTATAATAGTATGGGAGGTACATCCCCCCTGCCCCAACCCGATACCCAGGGTTCCTGGGTAATTCACTGATCTGCACATCACTAGTGAGGGGGGGTTTTATCAACAGAACACACCGCATTGGGGCTGATTCAGTTTCACTTTTATTTTGCAAAGGGAAACAGGAGACTGTTGTTGTAGAGTGGATCAAGCAGTCGTATGGATCTATATCACGCTGCTCGCTTACAGTACCAACCAGGTGAAATTGGATAATTTTCAGTGGCACACCTGATGATTTCTAATGGCACAATGGTTGGGAAACGCTGTGCTATACTATGTTGTAAATAAACGTTAAATTTAGACGACATTTAGTCTATATAATGTATATTATTATGGACAGAGGCAGTAAATCCAGGTGTAGATTACTGCACAAAGGGAGAATTTGATTTTCCTTGGTCAGGATATGTACAGTCAGTCCAGCTTGGATTTCCAAGGCTGACAATACTGAACAAACAAGAACTCAAACTATGAATTATGAAAGAGCTGCAGCATCTGAAACTGACCACAATGAACATTTGACAGATAAACAGAACCACAGTGCTGCAGTTCAGCTTCACAGTTTGTCATGTCTGTTATGGATTGTGATTGTCTCTCTCAACTCACCATATATTTTTTATTAGTAAGTTTTTTTTTTTTTTTTTTTTTTTACATTTTTATCAATTTAGGGGATCCCATGGGGTCCCGACCCCAAGGTTGAAAAACACTGATCTACACTGGTTGTCTGTGTAGGTTCTCATTTGAAGGTCGTCATTCTTCTCGGTTCTACTATTTTATTTTATTTATTTATTTAATAGGGACAGTGCATATTAATGAACATCTACAACAATTGCAGCTGTACGAGGGCCGTTCAATAAGTTCATGGCCTCACCCAGAACAGAACAACACAGACTGATAATTTATATTTTATTTTTCAACATAATCTCCATTTACAGCAATGCACTTGGTCCATCGATGTTCAAGCATCACTATCCCATCACGAAAGAATGTAACATCCTGTATTATAACAACCAGTATTTCTGGGTGAGGCCATGAACTTATTGAACAGCCCTTGTAAATATGCCAGATTGTAGCAGCAGTGGTAATTTCCATCTGTAGTCCCTAGGCAGGTGACAAGAAAGACAGTTGACAAAAAGGCAAAATATCGTAAAAGACATCATAAAAGACAGTAGACAGAAATGCAAAACATCCTAAAAACACACAGAACAACACAGTGAGGATGATCTACTGATGGTCACAGGCTTGGTTTTCCTTCATCCAATGTTTAAGTTGTGATTTGAAGGAGGCATATGACTGTGAGTCTCTTATGTTGAGCGGTAAACTGTTCCAATATTCAGTCCCAGTGACTGAAAGTGTAGTTTGTCCAAATGTAGTGCGTCTCCGTGGCACCTCAGTTTCCTGGAGCTGTGGCCCTGGTGACCCCTCCCACTGACAGAGCGGGATTTGATAAAATCTGTCAAGGGAGGAGGGGCAAGTCCATGCAAGACTTTATATATCAGGCAAGCATTTTTAAAGTTCACAAATTATAATATATATATATATATATATATATATATATATATATATATATATATATATATATATATATATATATATTATAATATATAATATATATTATATATATATTATAATTAATATTTTTTTCATATACTATATTTATCTAGTGGTGAAAATTAAATGTTTTTTTTTATCAAATATTTTTATGGCTTTTTTAAAAAGTGATTCTATGGGTTTCAGTGATGTGCCAGCAGCAAGTGACCAGGAAGTTATACGGTACTCAATATGAGAGAAAATCATGGCATGTAAAAACATCTTAGCAGCATGTAGGGTCAAGGACTGGTTTAGTTCTTTTGAAAACATTTCGTCTCTCATCCAAGAGACTAATTCAGTTCTGAAGAAGAGAGATGAAATATTTTCAAAACAGCTAAACCAGTCCAGTCAAACCGAGAAGAACTACCAGGAAAATATCTACCTGGTAAATCCTGCACGGCGTAAAACAGTTGAAAGTTGGATACAAACACTAATGGTGCACCACGTTTCCTGTGTGTGTGATACTTTCCGACACCTGTGATGTGTTTTTAACTTGTTCCACTCCCTGAAAGTGCCCAGAAAGTATGCCAACATCTCCTCAAAACAAACATGAATCAGCAGATAACTAACTCGTCAGATCTCACGCGATTCCCCGTGCATCTCTCTGGTTCATTTCCTTGTTATTACCTCATGCTGCACAGACCATCATCTGCGTCTGTGATTTCTGAGCGCTCCAGTCTGTGTCACAGTGAATACCTGTAACCCTAGGGTATATAAAGTACTTGTTGAAAATGATTTTAAGACTTATTATTGTCCATGACTAAGGACCTGGGTTGTGAGTAAGCTGCTAATGATGTGTTGGGACACGGGTTCGTAAAAGCTGGAACAGCCAATGATGACACCGCATACATTACTGGAATGATGATAGTGACTCAAACTGGCTCGCAGGGGGAGCAGCATGTTTGGAGTACACATAATTGTTGGGTCTTATTACCTAATCCTGCCACTGGATTATCTTTCTCATGACATGTATCAGTCTGTAGCTCTGTGAGTTACGCACTGAATATGTAGCATTTAACCCAGGGGTGTCAAACTCATTTTAGTTCAGGGGCCATATTCAGCTAAATTTGATCTGAAGTGGGCCGGGCCAGAAAAATAATAACATAATAACCTATAAATAATGACAACTCCAAATTTTTGTCTTTGTTTTAGTGTAAAAACCCATTAAATTATGAAAATACTTACTTTTATAAACTATCCAAAAAAAAAACCCTGAAGAAACTGAAATTTAAATTAAAAAACATAAGAAAATTTAGTGCAATTCTAACAATATTATTCCTCAACTTCTCATTTCTCCATGTGCATTCTGGATCCGATCTACAAAGACACTAAACACTGAGGAACAAGCAGAAAATTATTAAAATTGTGCTTAATTTTCTTTAGACATTTCAGGTTGTTCATATTTGTTGAGGTTATTCACATGTTTTGATGTTACAGGATAGTTTGTAAATGTAAATATTTTCATAATTTAATGTTATTTTTTGCACTAAAACAAAGGCAAAAAAAATTAAGTTGTTAATTCTAGATTTTTTTTGGCTTAATTGAAGATTTTTTTCACGTAATTGAAGATTTTTTTTTGGCTAATTGATGATTTTTTTCACTTTATTGAAGTTTTTTTTGGCTTAATTCAAAATTTCTTTGACTTAACTGAAGATTTTTTTTGGCTTAATTCAAGATATTTTTACTTTATTGAAGTTTTTTTTTTGCCTTAATTCAAGATTTTTTTTTAACTCAATTGAAGATCTTTCTTTGGCTTAATTCAAGATTGTTTTTTAACTTAATTGAAGATTATTTTTGCCTTAATTCAAGATTTTTTGCTAAATTTGAGATTTTTTTGGCTTAACTTAAGATTTTTTTTTTTTACTTAATTGAAGTTTTTTTGGCTTAATTGAAATTTTTTTTTTACTTCATTGAAGATTTTTTTGTGGCTAAATTCAAGATTTTTTTAAACTTAATTGAAGAAAACTTAGTAGAAGCTTTTTTTGGCTTAATTGAAGATTTTTTTTTTTACTTAATTGAAGATTTTTTGGGGGGTTTTTTTGGCTTAATTCAAGAGTTTTGGTTAAATTTGAGATTTTTTTTGGCTTAATTCAAGATTTTTTTTACTTTATTGAAGATTTTTTTTTTTTTTGGGCTTAATTCAAGATTTTTTTCTTAATTAAAGCTACATTTTTTTTTGCTTAATTCAAATTCAAGGCTGTGGAATTTTTGCACTTGGCAAAAACATCCCAGGGGCCGAACTGGACCCTTTGGCATTTAACCCCCGGGCCGCATGTTTGACACCCCTGATTTAACCCTTTCATGCATAGTGGTCACTACAGTGGACAGCTGATCAAAGGTGTTTTCTTGTATATTTATGGATTTGTTGTTTTGTGCATCATCCCATACGCTGCAATTCATACCATTACTGTAACTTTGCTGTTCTAGATAAACCTGATCTGCAGTCACATATTTGAGTGTAAAAAAAAAAAGCTAATTGTTACTAGAATGAAAGAAACAGTTTTGTTTTGTTTGTTTTTTTAAACAAAAGCTGCTTGTTTGTTTGTTTGTTTTTTTTGCATATTATCTCCATGCAGAATCCGTGTATCATTCATTCATTCGTTTTTCAATTTAAAACCAAAAATCAAAAAACAAAAAAATGACTAATTTTTTTGTTTTTCATTTTCAAAACCAGAATGAAAAAAGGGATAACGGTTTTTCCATTTCCTGATTTTGTGCTCAAATGAAAAATGGAAAAAACGGATAAAGACCACTTAATCCAATTTTGCTAATTTTCAAGATAGTAAAGTTGTCTGACCCGGAAGTAGTCATTACTAGGGAAAAAATAAACAAACGGAATCATGGCCGGACTGGAGGAATATTTTGCTATAATTAAGCAGCTGTTTGATACGGAAGCGTATTGCATTCACACAAAAAAATAAATTTGGCTCTATTTTTCTGAATTACAGAGATAAACAGTATTGCAAAATGAAATATCCTGTTATATTGCAGAACCGACATTTTCTTACACCCCTACTTAACAGGTGAATTTTTATTTATTTTGATCACAGTGACCTCGACAGAAGGTTTGGAGGCCAAAAACCAGATTCATCTAATCTTAAAAGTCCTTGTGTTACAAATATAGTCTGCCAGGTTCATGTTACACCACATGTCAGTGTCAGAAATGACTGTGTTTAACTTCAGTCGAATTGGAAATTATATGAAAAGTAGGTCAATTGTAAGGGGGTTTCCATCCCCTTATATCCAAAACCAGGAAGCTGCAAATGGTTTTCACAAAAAAAAAAAAAAAAAAAAAAAAGAGACAGACAAAATGGCACCACATTGTTATTTACCTGACCTCACGTTTTCTTTTTTCCAACTGAACATCAAAGCTACCAAACTGAGCCAACTGTGCACAAACACAATGGCAGCCACCAGCAAATGCATCAGCGATAAAAATAGAAACGTGGCAATATCACGTACTGCACAGGTAGACAATCACTTTGTTTTTTGTTTTGTTTTTTTATTTATAGGAAACATCTCAACTGATGCATGGGGGTAGGCGGGATATGTAGACCGTGACACACTTGGTAGTTTTATTTTATCACCAGGAGGTTCACACGATGTTCCAGTTGGCGTGCAATGTTTCATTTCCCAGGGTGGGAAGGACAATGCTTTAATACACTTAAATGCCTGTGAAAACACACTGTCCATGGTGATGATATTGCTGTATGAAGGTACAGTCACATGTTAGATTAGCTCCACGTAAACCTACACGATTTGAAAAGTGTATATTTAGCGCTTGTTTTTCCTTTACTGTCCAAATATCTGATTCATCGCGCACCGAAGGAAGGAAAGTTGCAGCTGTTGACATCAATTAGCAACGTGTAAACATAAGAAAACAAAGGTCTGTCACTAAGATCTGTGTTAAGTGTTAAATTCAGCATGCTCATGTCAACACCGAGAAGGAGTGACAGGGCTTACACAACACAATGGGAAACTGTCAGTGCCACCATTAGAAAGTCCGGTAATTGCAGAACGCTTATTTCAGTCGCACTAAAAGGAGGAGGCCCGGCTCGAGTATCTCTGGAAAAAAAAAAGGCCTCGATCAAAGAGATTACAGCTAAGTGGCGGCTCGCAATGAAGCAGCACAAATCTCAGCATTTGGAAATGAAATGAGGCTGGATTATGGTTAACTGTGATGTAAACTCAGCTTGGAAATAACAAAAGTCAACAAGTGGTTTCACAGAGAAGAGCTGCTGCAGGAACACAGAGCTGCAGCAGAAGGTCCAGACTAGAAAATGACAAAATTAACACAATGAACTGGGTATTTTAGAGAAATTAATTCATTATCATGTCAGTCTAGTATCCATTTACTGATCCCATAACTAGAAAATTATGTAAAATATTACTTTTTCATATTCTTCAAAATGTCAGTGTTACTGTTCAATGGTAGAACAAACATTTTCCACTAATATTCATGTTTATATGCAGACATCACTGTACTCATCAGATCCATAATGAACAAAATAAGCTCTAAACCAACAAAATGAATATAAATGAGCAAAATAGTTCACATGCATGCCTAAAATAATTGACAAAATCAACAAAAATGAATTAAAATAATCAAGATTAAATGAAAATTAACCAAATGGTTTAAAAAAATGAAGAAAAATGAATAAAGTTGTCCACAAAATCAACCAAACTATTTTAAAAATGTACAAAGTTGAACATAATTCACAAACTGCACAAAAGAAAGAAAATAAACAAAAATTAACCTAATACGTCAACAAAATGTACAAAATAATCAAGAAAAAGAATGAAAATTAACAAAACAATCAAGAAAATGAATTAAAATGAACCGAATAAGCAAGAAAATGAACCAAATAATTCACTAACTGCTCAAAATAATCGAGAAAATGCACAAAGTAACAAAGAAAATAAATAAAAATGAACCAAAAATGTCACAAAATATACAAAACAATCAAGAAAATACACAAAAACGAATGAAAATTAATCAAATAATGAACAAAACGAACCAAATACTTAAGTAAATGTTCAACATCACCATGAAGATTCATATAAATTAATGAAAATGAATCAAATGAGCAACAAATTGGTCACGCTTTAAGAACCTCCATCTATATTTAATCATCAGAATCAGAATACTTCATCAATTCCAGGGGGGAATTATTGTTACAGTCACTTCATTCAATTTGAATAAAAATTAGCATGAGAGAAGTTATCAATACAATATAAATAAATTAATTAATGAATAAATAAATACACACCAAATTCTAAGGAGAGTAACATTTTTGTTTTCTCCCTCTGTTTTTTTGCATTTTATTATTTGTTACTTTTCCACATAATTTCCATTTTCTGTATCGATGATGTGCATTAAGTGAAGCCTCTCATAGGTCTGGTTTTGTTGCACTGAAACAGTGTTATTATTATGAAGCAGATCTGTACATGTGCAAATCATGCATTTTTTTTTTCTGCTTTATTAGTGTATTCTATTTTTATTATTTATTGCTTTTATCTCTTCACACTTACTTTCCTTTCTTGTTTTTTTGCTAGTGTTTTTGCAAGTGTTTTTGTTTGCAACTGAGCTATTGTGACCAGTTAGTCCAGTGTTTTTCAACCTTGGGGTCGGGACCCCACGTGGGGTCGCCTGAAATATCTAGTATTTGATTAAAAAAAATTTTAAAAATTAAAACTTACTAATAAAAACTTACATTATATGACCTAAACGTCGTGTAAAAAAAAAAAAAAAAACATTACTAAAGTGGCAAGGTTTCACGGTAAAAGGATCGACGTTATTCCAATGCAAACTTTGGTGCTGCTGGTGGATATACAGGGTGGGGAAGCAAAATTTACAATATTTTGAGGCAGGGATTGAAAGACAGTGTATGACCAATTAGTTTATTGAAAGTCATGAGAATTTATTTGCCACAAGAAAATTTACATCATAGAAAATGTTTTTATTCTATGTGTCCTCCTTCTTTCTCAATAACTGCCTTCACACGCTTCCTGAAACTTGCACAAGTGTTCCTCAAATATTCGGGTGACAACTTCTCCCATTCTTCTTTAATAGTATCTTCCAGACTTTCTCGTAATAGTTTTGCTCATAGTCATTCTCTTCTTTCCATTATAAACAGTCTTTATGGACACTCCAACTATTTTTGAAATCTCCTTTGGTGTGACGAGTGCATTCAGCAAATCACACACTCTTTGACGTTTGCTTTCCTGATTACTCATATGGGCAAAAGTTTCTGAAAAGGTATGGATAATAGTGTTAGGTATGATTATGACATCAATATATGTTTGGTTTCAAAACAACTGACGTAGTGCCTGCTGAGAAAAAACAACTAAATGTTCATTGTTAATTTTGCTTCCCTACCCTGTACACCCCAGGTGAGCCTCTAAATAAGACCCTCTTTCCTCCTCATTTCAGTTTAACCCCTTGAACACTGGTTTCAGATGTTTGTGGTGCAAGATTTAATCAGTCTGAGAAAGAACAGACTGTACCACACAAGTTAAAAAGGGGATTGGGAGCAGTTAATGCAGTGTTTTTTAACCTTAGGGTTAGAATCCCACGTAGGGTCGCCTGGAATTCAAATGGAATCACCTGAAATTTCTAGTAATTGATAAAAAAATTTTAAAAAATTAAAACTTACTAATACAAATTTCCATTATATAACCTAAATGTCATGTATAATTAACGTTTATTTGCAACATAGTATAACAAACTATTACATGATCAAAACCAAATTAACTTTAGCAAAAAAAAAAAAGCCTCTGTTTTGAATGTCTGGAGTCGCCAGAAATTTGTGACGTTAAAATGGGGTCACGAGACAAAAAAGGTTGGGAACCAATGCGGTAATGGTACAAGCTTCCTGATTGCTACTAATTCACTTCTTTGCACAACATAATATAGAAATGAAAATTCAAGGAAGCAAAAAATAATAATAAACACAAAAAAAGAAAAAGAGAAAACGAGTCATATTCAAAAAGGAGTGGGAAGAAGCATGACGTATTAGCTCTCATCCCTTTGTCTAAACCAGTAATATGTTCATATATATGCATATACACACATCCACATATACAATCATTTACATATATACATACAAATACACTTACATATTCATTCATTCATTCATTCATTTTCTGAACCCACTTTATCCTCACTAGGGTCATGGGGGTCGCTTGGAGCCTATCCCAGCTACTTAAGGGCAAAGGTGGGGTTCACTCAAATGGGGTCGCCTGAAATTTCTAGTAATTGATAAAAAATTTTAAAAAAATTCAAACTTACTAATAAAAATTTACATTATATAACCTAAATGTTGTGTAAAATTAACGTTTATTTGCAACATAGTATAGCAAACTATTACGTGATCAAAAACAAATAAATTTTAGCAAAAAAAATGTCTCCGTTTTGAATGTCTGGGGTCACCAGAAATTTGTGATGTTAAAATGGGGTCACGAGACTAAAAAAGGTTGGGAACCACTGAGTTAGTCTAAGTCTAAAGTGTTACCTTTAAAGTAGGTCAGTGAAAATCTGCATCTGCATCTAAACTTAACTGAAAGTAATCAGTCAGTAAAACCTGTTGCATGAAAGCTTCCTAAGTGCCCTGTTAACTCTATAAATGACATAACTGCTCTAATCAGCAGATACATGCCCGTGAGTCATTTCAGATGCATGTGATACTTCACACAGTTTCATTCATTTTTTTTTTTTTTTTTGTTGTTGCATGTAATGGAGCCGTGAGTCAGTGAAACATGCTCCCTGTGTGGACCCGTCTCATGTTTCTATTGTCCCAGAGACGCCCGTCCACTTGTGTCCCACCGAGGACGGCCTTTTACTGTGTTTCTGCAAAAAAAAAACAAAACAAAACAAAAAAAAAAACCTGTGATCTCTGTGCAAGCTCACAATTTATCTGATGCAACAGGCTCTAATAACTGGCTCTGAGAGATTCTTCATTAGATACTGCACGGCGCTGCAAATCCTCCCCTCCCTTCCTCGATGTTTTCGTGAGAAGACGGCGCAGCAGAGAGTTGTCGGGGCAGAGCCACCACACGTTACGGTTGCACTGTAACAATAACTCGTCGACAGCTCATCTTACCTCTGAACTCCCTCATCTGCTCTCATCTACTGAGCAGCCAAGGCCAAGTCTGCGCTTCACTCACTGCAGCCCACGAACGATAGAAAACAGGCTGCAAAACAACCGATCTGCCTATGATGACAAATGCAGTAGAATTTCAGCGACAGATACAAAAAAACCTACACACTTATACAGTAAATTCCTAATGGGGTTGGAATGTGTGCGGTATGTTTGCGTGCACATATGTGTTCCTGCAAAGAGTCAGAAGATTACAGAGCATCGCGTGCATCTGCCGCTACAACCCTGTTCGTCCAGTTTGGCATGTTCCATTCAGCCTGACATACACGCCATTACCTGGCTACAAACAGGAATGTAAACTACAAAGAATGTCAATGTCAGACACACAGAGCAGCACACACAGAGACTTTTGTGAATGGAACAAGCCGCGTTCACATACCATTCATAAATCCGCCTGAATGTACTGTACAAACTGAGCCTGAACTGTGGGAAGAATAAAACGAACCAACGATAGGACGGACGACTAGCTGCTGCGTCGTCAATCCAAATGACTTCAAGTTGTTAAAAAAATTCACGGGAAGGAACGCTTCTCGGACCAAAAAAGAGTTTTTTTGAGGTGCTCTTTGGAAAAGGGATTCAAAAAGTAGATATCAACTGGAAGAAAAATCCAAGGCACTCTCTTTAAACATTAAAATGCCTTTATTAACATGGCACGGTCTGTATCTGTATGGGGCAGCCATGGCTCAGATGGTAGAGCGGGTCGGCCAATAACCGAAGGGTTTGCAGTTCAAATCCAGCTCGATCCTACACTCTCAAAACTAGAGGTACCAGCTTGTACTTACAAGGGTACAAATGCTTGTTGCTGGGGGTGTACTTTTTTGAGAGACATTTCTGTACCCTTTCGAAATGGTCCATTCTTGTACCTTAAGTACTTTACATAGAAAGAAAACTCTCGTATAGTTGATAATGCCATGATGTTTAAAGTTTGAACCGGTGGCCTAATTGAGAAAAAAAACAAAAACAAAAAAAAAAAACCGGCATAGGCAAGCTACGACATCAAGACATGGAGGTGTGAATGAAAACTTGATAAAACAGAGATTATGGCAATAATCAGAGGTTCTAATAAGCTAAATAAATTACACTGGTCTACAAGGAAAATGCTTCCAGAATAAAAGTAATGAAATTTTACCACATGAGAGTCACTGATAAAGAAAAATCAAGTAAAAAATGCTGGTTGGCTGAACTTTCCGAGATACAGCCTTGGGTCAAAATGTGAAATTCAAGAATTAAGGAGAGAATGGGTTTGACTCAAAAGGAATATTTGTCTCAGAGCTACAAGATCTACTTCAAAACACCGTCTGCACATTAGAATACATTCACTTTACAGGTTCTATTTAGTGGAAGATTTAGAAAACTATTATATAAATGTACATAAACCAATATATATGTGTAATAACACTTAATCATATACCTTGAAAACATGAGCAAACCGGCACTTTTGTCATTTATTTTCCAATTAATCTTATTAAAATACGTAACATTTAGCACATTTAATCTCTGAAGTAAATCATTTCTAAAAAAAATTGTAGACCAGTGATATTAGGCTATTATCATTGAGCTAATTGGGCTATTACATTAAAACACAAATTATTATTAAATATAATATAGAGTAATTACAGTATGATGTAAAATAAATAATGCGCTAAGCCTGATGTTTGAACTATAATTCGGCCTACTGTTCAGTTCTCCTAGCCTATAGCCTATTCTCATGGTCTACATTCATTTTTTAATGCTGCAGGGTACCTTATAGTACAAATTTGTACTTTACATAATTTTGGACCCTTTTTCATAGCCTAAAGGTGCAGTTCTGGCCTCCTAAAGACCAATATTGTACTTTTGAGAGAACATTCTTAAAAAATGTACTTATAGGTACATAAATGTTCTGATCTCGTACCTCTATTTTTGAGAGTGTAGTCAGTCCGTTGTGTCCTTGGACAAGACATTTCACCCTCCTTGCCTCTAGTGCCACTCACAATGGTGTATGAATGTTTGGCGGTGGTCGGAGGGGCTGTTGGCGCAAATTGGCAGCCACGCTTCTGTCAGTCTGCCCCAGGGCAACTGTGGCTACATATGTAGTTTACCATGTGGTGTCAAAAAAATCAGTATTTTAATCAAAAGTATTCATTTTGTAATCAAAAGTATTTAACCTGTATTCATTTTGCATGCCAGAAGTTATTCTTAGTGTAATGTGTGGATTGTACCAGAGTAGCTGACTTTTTTCCTGGGAGACCCTCGAAAGAACGAACACATGAAGCCATCGAAAGAGCCTGTGAAATGGTGGAAAGTTACAAAATGGGGCGGGCAGAAAGAGCGTGTGAGCTCATGGAAAGTTTCGGCGAATGTGGTGTACAAGAGAAGTACACGTGAAGAAAAATTTTGGACACTCTGGGAAATAATTTACATTTTCTGGGAAAAAGTTTAATATTAATATATGATAAATTAATTCTAGGAATCGACTGCATATATATATTCTCTGACCAATCCTGACAGACACCAAGAAAACCGTACCCTATTGGAGACAAGCTAAAAAAGGGGGTTTCTGACGTGACTAGATTAATGTTCAAAATATGATAAAAAATGGGTATGGTTTGTAGCTAAACCCAACCTACTTCTGATAACATAAAAATGGTCTCCCGGGGTGAAAAAGTCAGTTGCTTCTGCAGATGTCAACTCAGTGTTTATTTTATGCATGAATAAACACTTTATGTGGCTCCAATTCTGCTTGATCTCTGACTTTGACTTGACTCTGTGTGCATTTACTTGATGAAGCTCCACTACGTACTACAGTCTACTCTCGTTATACCGCCAACTTCCGTTCACAGCCAAATTGGCGGTATAGCGAAAATGGCGTTACAACGGGTTGCGTCCATAATGTGCATGTCTTTACTATATGATGTCTATGCTGCCTCCGTTAACCCGTTCTAATTGCGTTTCTAAATAAATCTTGACTCTGTTATGTTGTAAGGGATCATTTAAAGTGGGGAAACATTTTAAGCATTATTATACCGTGTCGGGAAATGACACCCCATCATCTTGAGGCTTTGGCTTAATCCCACGTCCTCTTCCCGACATCCTGACCTACTGAGTGTTCTGTGATAAATGAACGGTGGCCGTTCCGTAGACCTACTCGTAGCTTGTCGCGATCAGCGTCTGGCGCGTTTGTTTCAGTGCATTGTTAAAATTTATGTGTACTCGATGGCAATCACGCTGGCGGTATAACGGTCGGGAAATCAATGGTATAAGTGTTGTTTGTGCATGGAACTGGGCTGGCGGATGGCGATAGGCGGAAATGGCGGTAGCTAATGTAATAATGCATTGGGGATTTTTGTGCAATGGTTTTGGTCGGCGGTGAGCGAAAATGGCAGTATAACAGCGGGCGGTTTAACGAGAGTAGACTGTAGACGGGAGTACAGAGACGTAAATTCAACATGCCAGAGTACAGTAAGGAAGAGCGCCAAAGGGACCAAAGGTGTCTCCCACCTGCGGCGGTAAATTTTTCACGACAACCACCACCAGAGGGAGAATGTGAGAGCAAATGAATAATGGGTCCATAATGTAAAGCGCTTTGAGTGACCAAAAAAGCGCTATATAAATCTAATCCATTACTATATTTATCTGGGTCTAGATCTGACCGTGCCATGTTAAAAAAGGCATTTTAATGTTTCAAGAGAGTGCCTTGGATTTTTCTTCCAGTTGATGACTTCAAGTTGTTATTTATTTGATCACTGACAACCTTCAAGCTTCCGTAGCAGTGAGACGGCTAGCTTACACTGTCCACGTGCAGAGTGAATGCACCTGCGTCCTGTTGATGGGAGCCAATCCAAACACGGACAGGAAGCATATGTTGGTCCAGCTTGTAAAAGTTACTCTGAGGCTGTCAGTGCACATGACAGCCACGCTGAGACAGAGGGAATGCAGAATGACAGGCCAGCGTCTCACCTCTGAGCCTCAGAACCGAAACCGTGACAGCACGCCGACGTTCAGCCGGAGAAACAAAACTATCCCACACACTCCTGGATGGCCTTTTCTTTAAACGCCTTCTTGAAGCCTCGACAAACGCGGCTCCTAATGCATAGAACGGACAGTGTTGGGCGATACGGACAAAAAAAACCCAAACACCTTGATATAATATAATAATAATAACTAGAAAAGCACTCGGAGAGCACGGACCTCCACCAAGGCAGACCAGTCCCCCCTGTGATCACCACCAAAATGTAATCATTTGTTCCTTGTGCCAGTATCAACATTTACTAAAAATTTCATCTACATCAGGGGTGTTGAGCCGCATTATGTAATAAAATTCCCATTATGTAATAAGACTTCAAAATGTATCATCTTGTAATAAAGCCGCATTATGTAATAAACTGACACATTTTGTAATAAACTATGTCAACGCATTATATAGTAATTTTTTTTCACATTATGTAGTAAGTTTTTACAATTTGAGAAATTTATTACAAAACACACTTGACACATTTTTATTTAAAAAATATATATATACCATGGTTCATTATGTAATAACAATCCAAATTAATATAATTTCAGTGCAATTTAGAAGAAATTAGTCACAGGAGCTACAGGTCATGGAATCAGAACTTGAACCACACAGTTTAAAAATGAAACTAAAAATGTGTCAAGTGCATTTTGTAATTAATTTCTCAAATTGAATAAAACAACTTTATTATTTTATTATTACTTTATATTTCTTTTGCTGCTGTAAACCTGGAATTTCTCCTTGCTTACCTGACCTGACCTGACCTTTATTTATACCCTAGGTCTGCTTTCATCCTATTTGGTGGTCTATATTTGTTGGAATGACTTGAATAATTACAGTCTCTGGTCCCAGGATCTGTTATCTTTACGGGTTCCAAAAGTCAGAACAGAACTGGGAAAGAAAGCTTTTAAATCAGGGGTCGCAAACTCATTTTCTTTCAGGAGCCACATTCTACCCGTTTTGATCTCCAGTGGGCCGGACCAGTAAAATAATAGCATAATAACCTAGAAATAATGTCAACTCCAAATTTTCGTCTTTGTTTTAGCGCAAAAAAACCCTATTAAATTATGAAAATTCTTACTACCCAGACAAAAAAGATTTGAATAACCTGAAAAAAAGAAATTTCTTAAGAAAAATAAGTGCAATTTTAACAATATTACGCCTCATTTTATCATTTCTACATGTGCGTTATGGATCAGATCTACACAGACACTAAACACTTTGTAACAGGCAGAAAATTGTTAAAATTGTGCTTAATTTTCTTTGGACATTTCAGGTTGTTCATATTTGTTCAGGTTATTGACATTCTATTGTTGCAGGATAGCTAGTAAATGTAAATATTTTTATAATTCAATGTTATTTTTTGCACTAAAACAAAGACAAAAATTTGAAGTTGTCATTATTTACAGGCATAATGTAATATTTTTTTCATATCAAACCAAGAAATAAAAATGGAGTCTTTTTTTTTTTGTAGGTTATTATGCTTTTATTTTACTGTAGATCATATTGGTCTGTATGTGGAACCTGAACGAAAATGAGTTCGACAGCCTTGACAGTAGAATTTTTGCACTTCGCACATTCATCCCACGGGCCAGATCGGAACCTTTAGCGGGCCGCATTTGGCCCCCGGGCCGCGTGTTTGAGACTTCTGTTTTAAATGTTCTGCTCCCACTGCCTGGAAGAACCTACAGAAGGACATTAAACTGAAGGAACTGGTCTCTTTTAACACTTTTAAAGTCATTTTAAATCAATGGGAAAAGGACAAATGTGGGCGCAGATGTTTTTCTAATTGACTGAATTGGGTTTGGCTTTGAGATGCTTTTAAGGAACATTGTTGTTTTACTTTTAGTACCTTTTAAAATAATGGTGATGATTTATATGTATGTTCTTATCAGTTTTAAGTTTGTTTTTACTATTGACTTTCATTGTGTTTATGTATATTAGTGTGGATGTATGGGTGTGATTTCCATTTCTTGTAACTTCTGCTGCTGCTGTTGTCTTGGCCAGGACACTGTTGAAAAAGAGACTCTTTAATCTCAACGAGCTTTTTTCCTGGTTAAATAAAGTTTATAATGATAATAAAAAAAAATCTTATCTAATCTTATCTTTATTTATACCCTAGGTCTGCTTCCATCCTATTTGGTGGTCTACATTTGTTGGAATGACTTGTATAATTACAGTCTCCACTTCCAGGATCTGTTATCTTTACGGGTTCCAAAAGTCAGAACAGAACTGGGAAAGAAAGCTTTTAAATGTTCTGCTCCCACTGCCTGGAAGAACGTACAGAAGGACATTAAACTGAAGGAACTGGTCTCTTTTAATACTTTTAAAGTCATTTTAAATCAATGGGAAAAGGACAAATGTGGGCGCGGATGTTTTTCTAATTGATTGAATTGGGTTTGGCTTTGAGATGCTTTTAAGGAACATTGTTGTTTTACTTTTAGTACCTTTTAAAATAATGGTGATGCTTTATATCTATGTTCTTATCAGTTTTAAGTTTGTTTTTAGCACTAACTTTCATTGTGTTTATGTATATTAGTGTGGATGTATGGGTGTGATTTCCATTTTGTGGAACTTCTGCTGCCGTTATCTTAGCCAGGACACTGTTGAAAAAGACACTTTTTAATCTTAACAAGCTTCTTTCCTGGTTAAATAAAGTTTATAATACCGGTAATAATAATAATAAAATCTTATCTTATCTTAGAGTTAAATTCATGTCCCTGTTAAAACTTTTGCTGTGTTTTAGGACACATAAAAATAAACAAATGCCAGTGAATCGGTAGTCTTCCTTATATTAGTTTTTGCTCGAGCTATAATCTTACCACAGATGGAGGTTTCCCTGTAGCGTTTGATGACATTAATTGAAATAGAAAGAACAGAAGAGTATTTTCAAGCGCTCGGTCGATAACAGGCGCAGACCTACCAACACTAGTATCTCATTAGAGTTCAGTCCGAGTTATTAGAGCATGTCTGTCTTTGTGCCTTTGACCGTTAGACACACCCAAACAGTGGTGGAGATGAAGCCTCGTACATTTGACCTCAATTAGACCTGTCAACATTTATATTTATTTTCACCTACGTCTCAAAGAACAACACACACAAAGGGTTTATGCAATTATCTATGAATGTAAACATGGATTTGAGAAGAACGGACACACACAGGATTAGCAAAGCATTACCAATAAATAAATTAGCATTTACCAATAAATAAATTTGCCATGATTATTTATGTTTATTTTTATTAAAAGTGAAACTGAAAGTTGTGCTGAGGTGTAAAGTTGTGTACATTTTTCCACATACATGTACGTACAAAAAGTCTAACTTTGGCTACACTTAATACATTTAACCCTCTGGTATCTGGGCACGCCTTTTAGGCACACTTTGCACTTTGTTTTAAAAAACTTCATATTATTTTTCACAATTTAAATAAGGTTAGAATTCAAAAGTTGTTCATTTTTGCATGATCTTTAAAATTCTGGCCACCAACTAAAATGTGCACATTGTAAACAAAAGAAAATTACAAGACTAGCATCTGTCTCCCAAGTGTGCCTAAAACACACTATTTCTTCCATTTGATCTGCATGATTAGGGCTGACCTTGATTTATAAAAATAAAATCAAATTAGAGCAGAAAAATAAATCAATGTATAATATTTAATAGTTTGATTTATAGGTGTGCTTTTTATGCACACTTGGTGACAGATGCTAGTATTTTTGAACATTTGACCTAGCACCAAAAATAATAATGCAAATTAACCAATGTTGGAGTTAATCATTGACATATGCCAGGATGAAAAAATCAAATAATATGTGATACATTTTTTATGTAGTATATTGAAAAAAATTATTTTTGTGTGTTTTTTGCCTCAAAAAAAAAAGTTTGTTTACATTACAAACACGGCATTTAAAGGGTTAAAAAATGTGACAATTATTGAGTATTTGGTATTTTTATTTCCGGCTCAAGTTGATGAAATAGAAAAAAGTGTAAAAGAATTAAAAACAAACTGTATGAGATTTTTTTTGACATTATTCCACAAATGTGCGAAAAAGGCACACTTGGTGCTTAGTACAGGCCTTGGTGGACGGGATACCGGAGGGTTGAATCTTTTGTCTTTTATTTACTGAACCTTATGTGTATTTTCTTTGATTATTGTTTGTTTTTGCTTTTCTTTTCTTACTGTGCAGAAAAATAAATTAAAATAAAATAAAATAAAATAAAATAAAATATGTTTCTTCTTCTTCTTCTTCAGTGGTGGAGATGAAGCCTCGTACATTTGACCTCAATTAGACCTGTCAACATTTGTATTTATTTTCACCTACGTCTCAAAGAACAACACACACAAAGGGTTTATGCAATTATCTATGGATGTAAACATGGATTTGAGAAGAACGGACACACACAGGATTAGCAAAGCATTAAAAAAAAACTGCATTTATCTTGTGTGTTTAATATTAAGGTTAAGTTGTAAAGAGGCCGTTGTTGCCCTAACTGGTTCCCAGCTCTCTTTCCCATGCCCCCAGTATCCTCCAGTGCCTTTCAGCTTGATTGTCCAAGTGTGCCCAGACCTCCGGTGTCACCTTTATCTGCCAAATGGCAGACAATGTTGTGGCAACATGATGAGAACGTCATGCTTGAGAGATCTGCTGCCACTGTCGGCCTGTCAGTTTGGACGGGTTTTGTGTGCGTGTTCGTGACCGTTTCCTCTCATCGCGACAGGGGATCGCTGGGCTTTAAGGGGTCCGGATGGAGCAGGGGGGCTTTTTGTTGTGTAGGGTCCAAATTACCACCATTCACAAAGAACAGAGAAAGAACATATAGACCATTATATTTGACCCTTAAGGAAAGTAATCAACAAAATAACAACTTTATAGACACAGTTACTTCAGGTACAGATTTGACCGGGACAAGTACTGGGACCAAATTTTCCATGATAGATCTATAAAAACTATGGATATTAAAATATGATATTTATAAATAAGTGGTTGATCTTTGATTAATGTTTAAATGAACAGGGAGGGTATGTTACTCTGGTTTTATACAACTGATCATGAAGAAAAGGCGTCTATTACCACTAACAATATCATGTGTGATTTTACCTATAAATAAAATCAGCCATGATTATTTGTTTGTTTATTTTTATAAAAAATGAAACTGAAAGTTGTGCTGAGGTGTTAAGTTGTGTAAATGTTTCCACATAAATGCGTGAATGAAAAGTCTAACTTTGGCAACACTTAATACATTTAAATCTTTTATTTGTCTTTTATTTATTGAACCTTATGTGTATTTTCTTTGGTTATTGTTTGTTTTTGCTTTTCTTTTCTAATTGTGCAGAAAAATTAAATAAAACAGAATAAACTAAAACAGACAAAAATAAAGTAAAGTAAAATAAAGTAAAACAAAATAAAATAAAATAAAATAAAATTTAATTTAATTTAATTTAATTTAAAAAAAAATCTGCTTCATATTCAGTGAGTTTCCATGTACTAAACATTTGTGGAACATGTACAGAGGTATATATTAAATTAAAATATCTATAATTCCTTTTATGCCTTGTGTGTCACTTTATGAACTCATTAATTTAACCCTTTCATGCATAGTGGTCACTCCAGTGGACAGCTATTCTACAGCTGTTCTCTTGTATATTTATGGATTTTGTTGTTCTTTAATTTTTATTTTTTTTAATTTTTTTTCACATATCTTCATTAAAGTTTTAAGACACTACATATCTTTTCTGACATGAATTGGTAACATTATGTAGATCTCTCCTGAGTATAAACCCCCAGAATCACAAGCCCTCCCCATAGTTTTCACACAATTTATCAGTAATGTTTCTGTGTGTCAAAAATTAAACGTGTGGTGTCCAGCTGAGTGGACATTTTTGCAACTTCATGAAAAATACGCTCATAAGAATTTGTTTTCATTATTATTTTTTAATGTTTTTTTTTTAATTATTATTTTTATTGTATTTATTTTATTTTTTAATTTATTTTTCAGAAGAAAATTTTCAACCGCATTGTTTTTTTCATGCCTAAAGAGGAATAAAAACACTCAGGAAAAAAAAATTGATTAAGGTTCTCATAATTTGTGCATGAAAGGGTTAAAATAAAACAAATGTTATTGAGGGTGTTTTTAATGCTGTCTAATCTCAAAATGGATCGAAAAGGATGTATGGGGTTCAATAACGGACCTAAAATGTTCAGAATCTGAAAAAGTGTAAAAAAAAAAAAAAAAAAAGTCTTAGTTACACTGTGCTTGTTGGTTGACTCTTAAGTTTTCTTCCTTTTGATTTTCCTGTTTTGTTCTAATGGATAATTTAATAATTTAACAATTAGAAATCAGTCAGATACATTTACAATAATTTTAGAGTTTAATTATTGCACATTAACCCTGAAAACATATAATAAATAAATTCCCAGAAAGATGCATGCTTCTTCTTTTGTCAACAATATTTCAGAACAACAAAATTCAAAGACATGAAACTGTTAATCTGATCATTTTTTCTTTCTTATAATGCACACAACCTTTCAGCATCATTTAAAGTATATTAGTAGTAAAATATTTATTTACTTTTTAAAATAAATAACATTACGTTTTGACAGGAACTCTATATTTTCTGTTATTCCATCCTGAGAATCACTTCACGTTTGTCTTTTTTTGGTGAGTTTACACCTATTTCATCATAAATAACATCAGAAAGTCAACAACAAAATTCATTGATGTAGCATTTAAGAACAACCTGTTAGTACGAATGAACCTAGTGTTAATGTTCAGTCATTTTGTTAGAAATTAAAATTATAAACACTATGATTATATTTTGAAACTGACATAAAAATTCAACATGATTTGAGTCTGTTTGAACTAATTTGTAATTTAGTTATTTTCTTTAATATAATTGAATTTAATATAATTTAATTCTTGTATTAAACCCGTTTGTTGGTCGTCTATGAGTTTTCTGGTGATTAAGTGTGTTCTGCTTCGTTGTCTTCCTCCGCCCTTCCTCTTTTCAATAGAAGCCGATCCACTGGGAATGGGCTTTATTTCTGTTGGGACTGTTTAGTCTTTTGGGTGAAGGGTGAATGTGGGGGATGTGGGTGGAGAGGAAGTGGTTTCCACTGTAGGTTAAACTCACATTTAGACCTGTGGTATTTGCGTCTTGTTTTTTTTTTTTTTTTTTTTTTTTAATACTTCTTCATGCAGTAACGCTATCATTTCTGTAGAAATTAATGTTGTTCTCAAACTTTCACAGACTTTACCTAAATTGCATTGAAAAAATGTGCAAATTACTGGAGTAAAGGGTGTAATTTTCCACTTTTAAAATAAAACAATTAAATTATAACAAGAGATTTAGCTTGTTTTCAGCAGTTTTATCAATTATAAAAACATTGTGCAATAATAAAAGTACATAATGATTTTGTTTTTGGGATGTTGAAAGTTTTTGTTGATGTGTGTGAGTAAAATTATGTACAACTTGCATTCAAACTTTTCATTAGTTATGTGATATATTTGTTTGTACATTAACATAAAAGGGAAAGAGATGCACAATGTTAAAAAGGCTGAGATTGGGGGGCATTTATTTTCATGGGGAAAAGAGTCATAAAGCTGTCTCTGACCTCCAAGATGCAGCAGGTCTGTTTTAATCTGTTTATGTTACTTTATTTACTTTTTATATCCTGATTTTAAGCTGAGGATGCCCTCAAAGATTTCACCAAAAACTACAGCTGAAAACTCACTGCTAAATTTTATTTTATTTATTTATTTATTTAACCTTTAATTACTCAGGCAAGCAATTAAGAACAGATTCTTATTTACAAATGCAGCCTGATCAAAGAGCACTGCAATACAACTGTGATGGATTTTAACACATCATTTTCCTGTTTTCCATTAAACTGACAGGTAGAGTTCACAGACACACTGATTAAAAAAACCCTTCCTATACATGGCCTAATCAGCTTTCATATGACGCTATCTGAAAGACTGCGGACCGTGTATCAGTTGGAACCACAGGCCCAGAGGAAATACCAAACCCTCATGAAACAATAAGCACAGAACATAAAGTTCAGAGGCTGAATGGACTCATATGGGACTATAGGGGAGGGATTTCATGTGGCTTCCTCCTGCAGCGCACACAGCTACCAATATGAAATCTGCATGAGCTGCTTTACAGAAATGACCAGATTTATGTCAAATAAATACTTCATATAACAACTGTTCTGTAAGTAACACTAGTTGTTTTACATGTTTGGATTAATTTCCTCTTATTCATGTTCAGAGGAGGAGCTGAGGTGCTTTTAACATATTTGTACACTGCAAAAAAAAAAAAAAAAAACATAAAAAAATGGTAATATTCTGGCAGCTGGGGTGCCAAAAAAATACTGTTAAATAATGAAAAATACCCATCTCATAAAAATATGGTAATTTTCCATAATGAAAATACTGTTTTTTGCCCTAACTTTACATGAGATTTTGCTTTTTTTTTTTTTTTTTACTTTTTAATGTTTAATAAAGAATATTTACATGTATGAAAACAATCAAATTACCTATGAATATATATATATATATATATATATATATATATGTATATGTAATTTTCAATGAAACTAAGTTGTACAAACTGTATTTTGACAGTTTATCAGTGCTTATACATGTTGTACATTCACAAAAATATATTTATTCAACATGTTTGTTGTGAAACCTCCCCTAATTACACAAGATATTTGTCAATTAACAAACAAGTCTTGTTAAACTTACAGAACAAATGCTTCTTTTATGGTTAATTGTCAGTAATTTTATCTCATTTTATTATTATTATTATTATTATTTTTTTTTTTTATTTATTTTTTTTTTTTTACAGTATTAAACTTTAAATTAACAATTTAATCTCATAAATAGAAAAGCATAATTTGTGAAATTACAATACATTTGCAAATGTATTTTAACTGTATTTTTCTGTGAAAAAAGAAAAAAAAATATTTAAAAAAAATTGAAATTTTATGGTTATTCACAGTTACAGTTTTTTCATGTTATTTTACATTTGACATGTAAAATCACAGTCTATTTTTGGAATTTCATTGATATTTTCCTGTATCTTAAAAATACTGGAAGAATCTGTTAAATAAACAGTGAAAATTCCATTAAATTACAGATTTTTTTTTTTTTTTTTTTTTTACAGTTTTAATTAATTTAATTAAAACATTTAACATTTCAATATGCTGCCCCATCTGCATGGACTGTCCTGCAAAACAACTTAAATCTATCTGAACTTGTAACTATAGGTGAATTTAAAGCTATTTTAAAGGAGAGTGAAATCAATGAGCTTGGTCAGTGTAACTTTAACCCTTTAGTTTATTAATAATTCATGCATTAGTGACATTTTTGACATAAAACATAGACTTATGGATTTCTACACTGCTATTCAATTTAGTGGATTTGATGCATCAACAGTTTAACATGTAATTTTTTTAATGCATAAACACATCCATAAAGCTCTGTCCAGAAACAGAATATATCACTGATTTAAGAAAACATATCATTTCAGTGTAAAATATAACTGTCCACAGTGATTATATTCTGGGAAATTTCAGTCACTGAG
Source organism: Sphaeramia orbicularis (assembly GCF_902148855.1). NCBI lineage: Eukaryota > Metazoa > Chordata > Actinopteri > Kurtiformes > Apogonidae > Sphaeramia > Sphaeramia orbicularis. The sequence goes on from NC_043971.1 coordinate 7,087,003, forward strand.
ACAAAATGACAAAAACCATTAGGATTAAACTGTGAACAAATTATTGCCTAAACGGCAGATTATTAAAGAATTTCTTTGCAACCACATGTTTTGATTTCATTAAACAATTTATCAGGTTAAGATCTGACTTTATTTATCCCACAGTGGAGAAATTCAAGTGTCACAGCAGCATTTACAGTAGAGTGAGCCCAAGAAACATTAGAAAACACAATGGCATAATTAAGAGTTAGAGTCATTACTGAAAATAATGTAACTTTAATTAAAGACTGAATATCTGTCCGCTGCAGTGATGTCATGCATGAAAGGGTTAAACTTGTAACTATCGACCGTAAGTTTTTGTGTTATGTGCTGATTATTGATTATTTTTTGTCTTGTCAGAAACTGTGTGTTATGCTACTTTTCTTGGCCAGGTCACTCTTGAAAAAGAGATTTACAATCACAATGAGGCTTTTTTTTTTTTTAACCAGGTTACATAAAGGATATATAAATATAAAGGAAAAACCTGATGGTGTCGGCCTCATCCAGGATGGTAGTGTCCTAATCCATAGAGAATGAAGGCTGCTATGAAAGGTTTAATGCCAGAGTGGTGTTGGTTCCTCCAGTAGACTTCACAGATCAAAGCTGTTCTGGATGTAGACAATAGTCCATCACCTGATTTAAGATGCTGGTTTTTCCTTTAATTTGTCACCCATGCGTAGTTTTGAAGGAGTTAAAACTTGCAAAAGTTCCATAGACACTGAAAATCTACTGAAATACAAGTCCATGCCGCCAAAAAGAGTCTTAAATCCAATCCTAACTCCAAGGTTGTCCAGAGAGTCAATGGATTGTGAATTCTAAAACATTCCAGAAGGAAAATGGTCCAAAAAATGCATCAGAGGTGAGAAAAATCTGCAGCTGGAAAGGATTTCCACCAGTTTTTCATGAGTATTCATTTAAAGGCTGTTACCGTGGATGTTACTCCTGAATGTCCGTTGGGTCAGAAGACTGAAGGACATCCAGAGAACATCCTTTGGTGCAGAACATCCAATATGATGCCATCACAGCAGCCCTTGGAGAAAGCAGAGCTACTGTAATAATATCCGGTCTGCCTCTGTATCCCTGGTCTGATTAAACTTTAGCACCACAGCATTAGACGATCTAAAAGCGTCCATGTCATCGTCTCCACGGAAACAAACAGTAACGGTCACTTTCTTGATCAGCTGCGTCCCATCATCCCTCTGTTGTGGCTGAGCATTTTATACACCCTTTTTTTTCACATGACTGGAAAAATAAGTCACAGTTTAATGCTTCAGAGAACTGATGCCGGATTTGTTTGGGCTTTTCCAGCCATGAAGACACAAACATAAGACACCAATTTGTAAAGTGATACACAAACTGGCAGCCTTTGTTTCACTGGGATGAGTCCAAGAGGTTCTACTGAGACTAAAACCTCATCTAGAAAAAAAAAAAAAAGTACTAAGCCTGACATGACAGTATCCCACATCAGAAATCGACTTAAAAATGCATCTTATTTTGACTGCATCGCCAACATTTGACCTTGTAACAAAAACTGGATGAAAATGTAATAAAACCACATTGTGCAATAGTTGTCGCTTTTCCATTGACCTTCAAATTACGCATAAAAATGTACCTAATGGAAAAATGACAATTTTGCCAAAACTCTCGTTTTTCGATTAAAAATTTTTCCACTGGCAAGAGGTGGTTTTTCAGGCGTAGCACATTGATATATCACACAAAACTGCAATGGAAAGACTAGAGTCACATGAATAAAAAACTACATTGAACACTGAACTAATATTTCAGGGTTTTTTTTGTAAATATTACCCTAAATCTCATAATAAATTGAATTTAGCTCATAAGCAATTTGTATATTCTAACATGAAAAGATTAAAACTGTATTTCACCTGAATTATTTGCATGTATCAATAGGATTAGTAGATCAGGTATTGATTTTACATAACTGATTGTGGATGGCTGTTTACATTTTTGAGGGTGAAAAGGCTGAATAACTACAAAAAATGACAAGTGAGTAATGTCCTGTATTAACACTCTAAAATCTCTCCCTGATAATTCATAAATTCATTTATTTATCTATTTATTTATTTGACAGGGACAATGCAGTGAAACATGAGTTGCTTTTCCATTGACCCGCAAATTGCACAACTATAACTTGAGCATAAAAATGTACCTAATGGAAAAACGACAATTTCGCCAAAAGTCTCATTTTTCGATTAAAAGTTTATGCGCTGGCAAGAGGTGGTTTTTCAGGTGTAGCACAAATGGTATATCACGCAAAACTGCAATGGAAAGACCTTTTTTCGGAGCTAGAGTCAGGTGAATTTAAAAAACGGATGTTGACCGACGTTACAACGAGCAAAGAAGAACAGTTTTAAAAGAAACATGGCACGGTATGTGTGGACACACCAGGAAACTGAATCTTTTTTTTTTTTTTTTAATTTAGTACGAGATAGAGAGGTAATATATAACAACAATGAATATATCTGTAAATCAACATGATATTTATGTTCGTCGCCATGTTTATGGAATGACTTCTCGTGTCAGCTTGTGATAATAAATAAACAAATCATCACATTTGTGAATGAATGAAGGTGGTTTAAGTGAAGGACATGTCGTACAAACGTGAGATTTTGGAATTAAATTAAAAGCGATCATCTGGTTATGACTGTTATAATAACACATTAAAGACCACCTAAAGCTGGACCAAATGATGGCTAAGAACAGGGTGTACTGAGACCAAAACAAGACCAACATTTGGGGGGGTTGAGACAAAGACTGAGGCCAAGACAAGATTCTCAAATATTACATATATGTTTTATGGTATATGACACTGAAATAACTATGATCTTTAATGGAGGAATATGTGAATTTTCAATCAGAGTTACAGATTATAGACAAATCACACCTGTTGCAAAAGGTGTCACACCTAAAAGAAAGATTTTTTTTGTCAAAAAACAGTGTAGATCAGTGGTTCCCAACCTTTTTTACTCATGACCCCATTTTAACATCACAAATTCCTGGCAACCCCAGACATTCAAAACAGAGACATTTTTTTTCTGCTAAAATTAATTTGTTTTTGATCATGTAATAGTTTGCTATACTATGTTGCAAATAAAGGTTAATTTTAGATGACATTTAGTCTATATAACGTATACTATTATGGACGGAGGCAGTAAAGCCACGTGTAGATTAGTGCACAATGAGAGGATTTTATTTTCCTTGGTCAGGGTATTTACAGTCAGTCCAGCTTGGATTTACAAGGCTGACAATTAATACTGAACAAACAAGAACTCAAACTATGAATTATGAAAGAGCTGCAGCATCTGAAACTGACCACAATGAACATTTGACAGATAAACAGAACCACAGTGCTTCAGTTTCAGCTTCACAGTTTGTCATGTCTTTTATGGATTGAGATTGTCTCTCTCAACTCACCACATATTTTTTATTAGTAAGTTGTTTTTTTTTTTTTTAATCAATTACTAGAAATTTCAAGTGACCCCATTTGAATTCCAGGCGACCCTACATGGAGTCCCGACCCCATGGTTGAAAACCACTGGTGTAGACGTTATGGAAATAACATTTAGTGGTAACCCTGCAACTGTAGTCTTGATCAGTTTTTAAGTAAAATCCCATGTTTGTCTGAAAAAGAATGAAAAGAGTTACAGTCGAGATTGAGCCAAAGCCTAGACCTTGAAGAAGACACTGAGACCAGTCTCCAGTATTACAACACCAGTAAAGTGATCAAATATGGTAATTATGATGAATCTCTTGGAAATTAGGAAAACAAGTAGACCATAACAGTGTAATAAATTCAATATGTTAAAGTTTTGGATTGTTACTTCTGCCAAGGAACGGTGGAAGTTATGTTTTCATCGGGGTTTGTTTATCTGTTTGTCTGTTAGCAAGATAACTCGAAAAGTTATGGAAGGATTTTAATGAACTTCTCAGGAAATGTTGATACTGGCACAAGGAACAAATGATTAAATTTTGGTGGTGATTGGGGGGGGGGGGTCTGCCGTGGTGGAGGTCTGCGCTCTCCGAGTGCTTTTCTAGTTTTGAAATAAAATCCCATGTTTGTCTGAACAGGCATGAATAGAAATAGTTGAGATGGAGACAAAGCCTAGAGCTAGGAAAAAGTCACACTGAGACCAGTCTTGAGTACTACAACACCAGCAAAGTGATCAAATATGGTAACTAGAAAAGCACTTGGAGAGCGCAGACTTCCGCCAAGGCAGATCAGTTGTGCACCCCCCCCCCCCCCCCCGTCACCACCAAAATTTAATCATTTTTTCCTTTTGCCAGTATCCATCCATAATTTTTTGAGTTATCTTGCTAACAGACAAACCCCGATGAAAACATAACTTCTGCTGTTCTTGGCCGAGGTAATTATGGTGCATCTCTTGGAAATTAGGAAAACAAGTAGACCCTAATAGTGTCATAAATTTAATATATTAAAGTTTTGGATTGTTACCTCTGCCAAAGAACGGCGGAAGTATTGTTTTCATCGGGGTTTGTTTGTCTGTTTGTTTGTCTGTTAGCAAGATAACTCAAAAAGTCATGGAAGGATTCTTATGAACTTTTCAGGAAATGTTGATACTGGCACAAGGTGCAAATGATTAAATTTTGGTGGTGATTGGGGGGGGTCTGCGTTCTCTGAGTGCTCCTCTAGTTTTGAAATAAAACCCCATGTTGGTCTGAAGAGGCATGAATACAATTACAGTCGAGATGGAGACAAAGCCTAGACCTTGAAAAAGTCACACTGAGACCAGTCAAGAGTACAACGCCAGTAAAGTGATCAAATATGGTAACTAGAAAAGCACTCAGAAAGCTTCAGTAAGTAAAAAATTTGTGCCCCCCCCCCCAGAGTCACCACCAAAATTAAATAATTTTTTCCTTGTACCAGTGTCAATATTTCCTGAAAATTTCATCCAAATCCATCCATAACTTTTTGACTTATCTTGCTTGTTAGCAAATAAACGAACAACCAAACAAACCCCGATGAAAACATAACCTCCGCCGTCCCTTGGCTGAGGTAATTAAGGTGCATCCCTTGGAAATTAGGAAAACAAGTAGACCATAACAGTGCAATAAATTTAATATATTAAAGTTTTGGATCTTTTCTCTGTCGGAGTTGTGTTCCCGATCAAGTTGGAATTCTATTGGACATTATTTGTTATTATAAATTGTACTTAGTTTTATTCTATGAGCTCAAATTAGTGCTCATCAATGCTCTCTCCTCTCTGCATCTGTAAGAGCTGCATTGTTTGACGTGACAGAGAAGAGCTGGGCCTCCGCTGAGATGCTGCACCTCGCGTGACTTCCACCTCTGCAGGCCGCAGCCCATCGTGCATGACTGTCCGTCATCATTACTTTCTTGTAAAAACACCAAAGACAGGCCCGGGGAGGGGGTCGTGGAGGAGAGGCTTAGCTTCCCTTTGAGCGCCGCGTCACCTCTGACCTCTCACAGGGGGGAAGAGATAAACACAAGGGGGGAGACGACTAAGCTTCAGTGACTTTTAATGACAGACCTGGTTTGGGTTAGAATAGCAACACTGTTATCATGCAGAGAGCAGATAAGATTAGGCGTCATCAGGCAGGCCAGCCGAGGTGGCAGCCTCTAGTTTTCTTCTGCATTTAGTCACGTAGGTGTGCTTTAAATGTGAGGTGCATATTAACATTAGCACACACAGGTGAACTAAGCTGCAAAGGTCTCCGACTTCCAGATTTCCTGCAGGATGTGCAATAAGCAGCGGAATTTACTACATCCAAAGGGTAAAAATATTAGTTTTTGTTTTATTGACCAGTATTTAACCAGGAAAAAATGACTTAAAAACAATTTACAAGACTGTCCTGGCCAAGACAGTAGCAGAAGCTGGAAAAGTAGAAATGTCTGCCATATATCCGCATTAAAAACACACATAAAACACTCACACACATCACACTAAAACCATACATATAGAACACCATCATTAATCTAAAAGGTACTAAAAGTATACAACATTGTTCCTTCAAAGCATCTCAAAGCACAACCCGATTCAATCAGAAAAACATCCACATTCAGCCTTTTCCCCATTTAAAATGACTTTAAAGTGACCAGCTCCTTCAGTTTTAGTTCCTTCTGCCGGTTGTTCGAGCAAATCCTCACCAACTTTAAAACATTATAATTATTGAAGTCATGCCAACGTATGTAAACCAGTAATATGACAGCAAAAAATATATATCTTCACCGATGTTTCATCTGAAGGCCTGATCATACTTGCATTCATGTCAACATCATCCTTGGTTCATTCCTTTCACACAGTAATCTGCGAAAACAAAAACACCTCCGCCTTCATTAAAAGCTATTCACATTCTATTCACTGCTTCTTTTCCACAGGGTTCTTGTCAAGTCTTTTCAATTAAGCCAATAAAAACAATGAATGACGACAACAGTTACAAGGGTAAACGCGGGCAAACCTTTTTTTTTTTTTTTTTTTTTTTTTTTTGTTGGCGTCGATTTGGAAAGCGCAGTCATGCAGCTGAACACGTAATAAGCCTCCCATTCTTTACAAAGAAGCAGCAACAGTTCAACTAGTGGACTCCACAGACCCTTGAAAAGGTTTTTCCTCCAGTAGGACAAAAAAAATGCGACATGCACGCCGATTGAGGATTCCGGGGGTAAAATGCCCTTTTAGTGTGAGAATAGAGGGAGACGCCTTCACGGGCTGCTGACTACGCTTTGGCAAGGGCCTCCGTAGCCCTTGGCTGGACAAAAAAAACCCCACCATACAGATAGAGGTACCTCAATGAGCGCCCAGTTAATCTGCAAGGTCATTAGTATACTTGAAGCACTCATTAGCATCATTCTCACGAACATAGAAGGAGAGCTGTTTTTTTTTTGTCCAAATCGGTGAGGAAAGCACAGGATTTGTGGACTTCTGGGAAATATCGGAGAGGGAGGGGGGGCGGAGTTGTGTTGGGGCACTTTGACATTTGGAGTCACCGGGGTTATTCAGTCGTAATGAGGCGCTCGCGGTCGGACCAAAGTAAAAAGGCTTTGCCCCAGCGCTCAACTCTCCCTGAATCATGGCCAGTTCGGTTTGGTGTAGTCAGACCAATCACACGGCGGCGTTATGATTCATCTCTAATAGAAAGTAATTAACAAGATGGGGCCATGTGTGTCTGTGTGTGGTTCAGCAGTGTGTGTCCGCCCCTGTATTTATGCTTTTTGCTAAATCAAAATTAATCAATTCATAAAAAAATGGAATCCATGTGCAGCAACATTCTATGAAAAAAACGTATATTTGCTCATAATTTGATCAGTTGAAATGTTGCCACTAGGGGGCAGCAGAATGACCCAAAATTCACCAAAAATTACTTAAGAAAATAGTTTTGGTAAATTTATTGATCTGACTACCTATCTAAAATAATTGTATCTTGAGTAATATCTCATGTTTTAAGTCATGAACAGTCCTGACAAGTGTTTTCAAAACAAAAATACGCATTTCCTTTGCTGGTAAATACTCCAGTAGATGTTCAAAGACAGTAAATTTGAAAGATATGACATCAGAACAAAGAAAACTGAAGAAAAAGTGATATACTGAGTAAAATATATCATTAACTGAACATACAAATAATCACCTACAACCACTGTCATGTATCAAACTCCGTGGGTTTTACTGGTGAATCAATGTAATGCTCGTAAAAGCTGAAATTAACGTTGAGGGTCATTAGATCAAAAACAGAGGAAACTGAAGAAAAAGTGACTTTTTCAGTAAAATATACCATTAACTGACTACAAAACAAGTGTGTCCATCCACTATCATTGATCCAACTCCATGGGTTTTACTGGTGAATCAATGTTGGAGAAGATGACGGTGTTTCCATGGTAACCACAGAGCCTTTCAACGTCCAAATGGGTCACATCTGATGACCACGAGAAGATGAAAAACTGGATTTTCTAAATTTATTAAACATTAATCAGTTTATCTAGCTTCTAACCAACATCTAAAATTACTCTATCTTGAATAATCTCTCATGTTTATGCTTATGAACAGTCTTAACAGAAGCTTTTATGACAGAAAATATCCAACTTTTTGGCTGCTTAATGCTCTGTTGTGTTCATTAGCTAATGCTGAACTCAGATTATGGAGATGTAGTCGATGAGAGCTGTGTGACTCAACCAAAACAGTGATGGTGGAAAATAAAAACAGTGAAGTAAAAGGCGTAAATCTGGTGTAAAACTAGCGTAGTCAGCTATCTGTCTTTCTCAATGACCAATCTGTCAGGAATCGCGGGGCTTGAATCCAAATATTAAGGCGAGACTAACAGGCGCCGAGTAAACCAATCACAGATAAGACGGATGTGACGCTTTTGTCAGAGAAACTTATATATATATATATATATATATATATATAGGGTATGTAGGGTGTAATCTGTAATTCAATCCTTATTTTTGAATCGATTAAACAACCGACAACAGTTTAACCCAGGGGTTTCAAACTCATTTTAGTTCAGGGGCCACATTAAGCCCAAATTGATCTCAAGTAGGCCGGACCAGTAAAACAACAGCATAATAACTTGTAAATAATGATGACTCCAAATTTTTCTCTTTGTTTTAGTACGATCAAAATTAAATTATGAAAATATGTACATTTACAAACTATCCAAACAAAAATGATGTGAATAACCTGAAAAAAATTAGATTTCTTGAGAAAAATAAGTGCAATTTTAACAATATTACACCTCAACTTACCATTTATACATGCATATATATTATGGATCGGATCTACAAAGGCACAAAATATTTAATAACAGGAAGTATAATGTTAAAATTTTACTTACAAAATTTCAGGCTTTTCACATTTTATTGTTAAAGGATAGTTTGTAAATGTTAATATTTTCATAATTTAACGTAAGTTTTTACACTAAAACAAAGAGAAAAACATGGAGTTGTCATTATTTATAGGTGTAATGTAATATTATGTTTTTCATAATAAACTAAGAAAATTTGGAGTCATTATTAAGTCACTATTATTTTAGTTGAGATCACATTGTCCTGTATGTGGAACGGGAACTAAAACGAGTTCGACATCCTTCATTGTTAATATCTTAAGTGTAGTTTTTGCAAATTCATTCTGCGGCCCGGACTGGAACCTTTGGCGGGCTGGTTTTGGCCCCCGGGCCGCATTTTTGACACCACTGGTTTAACCCATAAAGACCCAGTGATACTTTCGTGTCAGTTCCTAAATTAATTTTTCTCTTTATTTAACCTTTCTTGAGTGTTTTATCACCATTTATTATAATATTATCCTCTGTATTTGGCATTTTTTAAGTGTAAATCATGTATTTTCCTATATTTAATTCACTGATCATATAGATGTTCATAGAAGCTCAGAATAAAGTTGAGGGTTATTATATCAAAAACAAAGAAAACTGGGAAAAAAAAGTTACTTTTTCAGCAAAATCTCTCATTAACTGAACATAAACCCAGTGTGTCCATCCACTGTCATTGATCCAACTCCGTGGGTTTTACTGATGAATTTAGAAGATGGGAAGTGTGTGAAGTGGGTATTGTATTTAAGTTATGTGTAAAATCCAAAAGTAGTGTTTTTTCTTGTATGACTGCCACTTTCTTTTATCTTGATTCCAATAAAAAGAACATTGAAAGAAAAAAAAAGAAAAGTGACAGGTCTAATCACTTCCAAAGCCGTACTATCATTATGATTTTGCATTATTTATATTTGTAAGTTTGATCTGCTTCTTGCATCATAAAATCATCTAAGCGTCTGATTTGTACGACTACAACATTTTAACACGTGCACGGCTCGTACGAGTTTTCATCGGCGGCTTCAGCTTCCTACAAAGCTGAACCGAAGCTTCTCTATTCTGTGTAAATCCCTGAGAAGCGTGAAGTGGGAGGCCTGTGTTCAGTGAAGTTGTCAGCGTCTTCCCCTTCAGTTGTCACCCCTATGATGAAGCACATGTGCGTGACTGCTCTGCACCTTCAGAATAGCCTTGGGCGGTCGCCTGTATTCCTCTGTTTTCCCTACAAGTTCACAGCGTTGATTTAAAGAATAAGATAAGCCCTGTAAGTGCCGTTAAAGGCGTGCAGCTCTTCTCAGGTCCCTGTACGTGCTGCCAATAATTACAGGCATAAATCACAGTAATGGCTCGTTTCATTTCTCAGTCCTTTTTTTATACGTGAAGAAACTTCCTAACGCAGCCTCCTCGGATTTCCTCTGTATGAAACTATGATCTGAATGTGAGAAATGTTGGAGGAATCAGATGCGATCGCCGTCGCACCGGGCTTGGAGCTGCTTAATATAACTGTACCGTGGCTGTCTGAGCAACTCATCACCTGGACACACCTTCCTGAGCTCCTCCCTGACCTCCATGTCTTATTCACACGCGATGAGCAATTCAGCTGTCAGTCAAGCAGGAAGAGAAACTGCTGTTGAAACAGAACGGGCTGGAAACGAGGAGCTTTAGGGGCCCCGGGCGGGAGCGTCTGTGTGGGCCCTCAGCGCACGTCACCTCGCTGCACCTCACAGGGGATTACCTAAGGGACTGAGTGTCCAAACAACAACAAATGTGGGCTTTAAGGGCTATTTTTAGTCTTATAGTAACACTTATAGTACTGTGGGGACCAAACTGCAATGATAGTTGAAAGGATTAATGCACAGTTTGTTTCGCCATGAATCTAGATGAGATTTTTATCATATTTAATAGCCCTAAAGACATAAAACTTTTTTTTTGCTGTTTCCCAAATAACTTTTTTCTCCACATTTAACTCTTTCTAAGTGATCTGCTCCATTTATTACACTGGTCAACAACAAATTTATTGTTTTAGTTTTTTAAGCTGATTTAGGATAATTTTGGTGTGCTGAATCCAAAAATCACATTCATTTTGCTCAATCAGGTCAACTTTCTGAACTATGCTACATATTGGCTTTTTAACATTTTTGCTTACATTTATGGGCATTTTCACATCATATGATACAAAATTCTTTCATATTTCTTGCAATAAATGAGTTCTGAAGATTTTACTTTTGCCAATTTATAATTAATGGTTTTTATAATATTACAGGTGAATGAAATGGCTGCGACTAGAAGATCTTGCAAAAATAAGCCTGACGTATTCTGCTACATCTGCGGTGAATACACCATTGTACCTAACAGGAATCCTGTTAGAAATTTTTTTTTTTTTCTCTTAAAACCTATTTTGGGTGAGAACTATATAGAAAATCAACTGATAAAGTCACAAAAATGTAATCAATTTTGTGAGAAGATCAAATTTTTCAAAATCAAATTAACAAAAAAAACCCTGACCTGATTGAGAAAAACAGATGTCATTTTTGGATTTAGCGGTGCAAAATGGTCCTAATTAAGTTGAAAAAACCTAGACAACTTGCAAAAAACATTTTTTTGTAACCCAGTGTAATTATTATTGTCACATTATGTGTTTACTGCATCTCAGAGGGGATTACCTAACAGACTCAGCGTCCAAACAACAACAAATGTGGACTTTAAGGGCTATTTTTAGTCTTATAGTAACACTTAGGTGACTGAATTTGTGTATGAAACTGCAATGATAGTTAAAAGGATTAATGCATATTTTGTTTTGCCATGAATCTAGATGGGATTTTTTATCATTTTTAATATCCCTAAAGACATAAAACTATTTTTTGCTGCTTCCCAAATAACTTTTTTCTCCACATTTAGCCCTTCCTAAGCAGGGGTGTATGAAAATATTGGTATCGTAATATATCGCGATATTTCACTTCATGATACTGTATCGATATTTTCAGGTATTTATTCAAATGCAGACATGGCGGGGGTTCATTTTTGTTTTTTGTTTTCCAAGCTCTTATTTCTATATTCACGTGGGTATTTTGTTCTGTTGTTTGTTTACTACAAAAGTATTATTGTGATATTACAGATCATAAATGTAGTTTTTTGAAATTGATAACACTGTTTTGTTAAATAATGGATAATTCAAGCATCCTAAAAGCACTTTTCGCTGTCTGAAAGACGCAAATGTTTGTTTTTTTTATTGGGAATGCACAAAAATAATGTTCTGATGTTGGATGGTTCTGGGACTGAACATTGTGCATTCTTTTCGCAAAAGAATACGAACATTTAAGCAGGATCTTAAACTGTAATGTCGGTACAACATTATTTATTTATTTATTTATTTGTGTGGTTTTTTTGTACTGGTAAAGCTGCATGTTAAAACTTTATTTATCCAAATGCTGCACTATAAGTTTTTCCAGGAAATAATCTTTTAAAAACGGAAAAAAAAACCCAAAAAATCTCGCCTTGTTAACAGTATCATGATATATCGCAATATATCATATTCTGATCCTAGTATTGTATCGCCAGACTCTGGCCAATACACACCCCTATTTCTAAGTGATCTGCACCCATTTATTATAATTACATTATGTTTATTGTCACATTATGTGTTCACTGCATCTCAGAGGGGATTACCTAACAGAGTCAGTGTCCAAACAACATCAAATGTGGGCTTTAAGGGCTATTTTCAGTCTTATAAAAACGCTTTTAGTACTGTGGTGACCAAACTGCAATGATAGTTAAAAGGATTAATGCACATTTACCATGAATCTAGATGAAATTTTTATCATTTTTAACCCATAAAGGCCCAGCGCTACTTTTGTGGCAGCTCCAAAATGTTTTTTTTCCCTCTTTATTTAACCTTTCTTAAATGATTTATCAGATTTTATTGTAGTATTATCTTCTTTATTTTGTGTTTTTTCAGTGAAAATCTGGTATTTTCCTGCATTTAATTCACTGATCATGTAGATGCACATAAAAGCTCAAATTAATGTTGAGGGTTATTATATCAGAAAGAGAAAAAAATAAAAATAAAAAGTGACTTTTTCAGTACTTTTTTAATATACCATTAACTAAACATAAAACAAGTGTGTCCATCTACTATCATTGATCCAACTCTATGGGTTTTACTGGTGAATCAATGTTGTAGAAGATGACAGTGTTTCCACAGTAACTACGGAGCTTCTAAACATCCAAATGGGTCATATCTGATGACCATGAAAAGATGACAAACTGCATTTTACACCAAATATTTACACTCATTTCTAGGTTTAGGGATTCAGAAGTTATTAAACATTTTACATTAGCAGATGATTTTGGTCAATGGTGGACGTTTGGGTTCCAATGGGTTAATACCCCTAAAGACCTTAAAGACCTAAAACTATTTTTTGCTGTTTCCCAAATAACTTTTTTCTCTACATTTAACCCTTACTAAGTGATCTGCTCTATTTATTATTATTATTATTATTATTATTATTATTATTATATTATGTTTAATGTCACATTATGTGTTTACTGCACCTCAGAGGGGATTATCTGATGGACTCAGTGTCCAAACAACAACAAATGTGGGCTTTAAGGGCTATTTTTAGTCTTACAATAACACGTATAGTACTATTTATACTACTATGGTGACTGAATCTGTGTACGAAACTGCAGTGATAGTTAAATGGAGTGATGCATATTTTGTTTTGATATGAATCTAGATTAGATCAACATTTTAACCACTAAAGACCTAAAACTATATTTTGCTTACTTCCAAACAAGTTTTTCTCTTCTTTTTTTAACCTTTCCTAAGTGATCTACACCATTTACTATTATTATCTCATGTTTATAGTCACATTATGTGTTTATAGTTATATTCTATGTTTACAGTTATATTGTATTTTCATTTTTTTAATAGTTACACATTTTTAAAAATAGGTTTTCTGCTTTGTTTCTTGTGACACTGTGGTCTTTAGAGTGTTGTAATTTAAGATTTATTTATTTATGTATTAACTTACTTACTTAGTTACTTACTTACTTACCTATTTACTTATTTACTTATTTATTTATTTATTTACTTATTAGGGACAGTGCATATTGATGAACATCTACAGCAATTGCAGCTGTAAATATGCCAGATTATAGCAACAGTGCTAATTTCCATCTGTAGTCCCTAGGCAGGTGACAAGAAACACAACTGACAAAAGACGAAACATCATAAAAACACACAAAACAACACTGTGAGGACAATCTACTGATAGTCACAGGTTGTATTGTTGTACATATGGCAAAACTGACAAAAAAAAGGTTGACTTTGACTATATATTAGTGGAAATCAGATGGTTTTCTATATTTAATTAACTGATTATGCAAATGTTCAAAAAAGTAAATCAGAGTAAATTTTAAAGTTATAATATCAAAACAGAGAAGACTGAAGAAAAAGTTACATTCTAAACAAAATGGTGCACTGTGTATAAGTTCTAGTTCAACTTTATATTTGCTGGTTTAATAAAGTTCTAATATCCACACATATGCATTTGTATTTAGATCCAATCTGATATATGTGAAGTATAGAACAGCAGGAAAAACAAAAGTTTCAGGGGAAAAACAGCTTCTCTAAACCAAAGTGGTCGTATTTAGTTTGACCTCCCTTTGCACTTAACATGACTTTAACCCTTTTGTTCAGAAAATATGAGATTTAGGGCATTAGTGTCTTTTAAGGCTGGGCTCATATTTCCTGTATTTCCTTGTTGCATCTGAAAAAAAGAGAATGAGAAATAAATATGTGTGCAAAAACAACCCAGATGAAGGTGGACCAAGACTTCTGCACAGTGCTGTAGATCATTTACTAACTCGAAAACAAGCGTCTACAAGCACTATCATTTGCCAACCTACATGGGGAGAGGGTGACACTGCATTTTACCTGAATTGATTCAATGTACTGGTAGGATTAGTGGTTCAAAAGTAAGTACATACTGTATTTCAGATCACTACATGTTTTTGATCACTAGTGGCTGTTTAGGTCTTTGAGGATTGTAGAATAAAGTTTTGTTTGTTTTCCCTTCACCCTCCAACATAAATTTCTGCCAAACAAGAGACTAAAACTTAATCTAATCCAGAAAATAATGGTGAGACAGGAATTAAATGGCAGCTACAAATATATAGGAATATACTGTACATAATTTTTAAAGGTTAATCTTTAAAAGTGTATCTTTTGCTTTGGGAAAAACGCCAAGTTTAATCAGATGAAGCAGCTTCTCAGTTTTCTTAGAATTTGTGGAATTACTTGAAATACAGCAGTGACACAATGACATTTAAAGCCACCTTGCATTACTGAGTGCCTTACATCCATGCTATTCACAGTAAGTGGTTCAACTGAAGACGTACTGAGTCAGTCCCATGACCACAGATGTTCAGGATCACCAGTTTGGCCACTTATGCTCCACTGACCGACCACTGACACACTGAACACACAGACCTGCCTCTATATTTAATCACTAACACGCACACACACATACACACGCACGCACACACAATTGGATAAATCTAGTACAGACTGTAAAATTAAAAACAAGGGAGGGGGACCAGCTTGGGATCAGTCTAATAACTGGGTTCTTCCAGAGAAAGAGGCTGGGACCAGTCATTTATTGACACGTTTGTCTCCACCCTCAAAAGTCTGCAGAAATGAAACAAAATCCCAGTGTCACCTTGTAAGAGGTTCATCCCAGGGAGACAATTGGAGGATCCACAATCAGTAAGTCAATTTGTTCTTTATACTTAGATATTTTTGCAATGTATGGATGGAAGACATTAAGATATAATTATACAGTTACAACAAAAGGATAGAATTAGACCCTGATTATTATTATTATTAGACACAGCTAATATGAGAATATCTTAGTGTTTTAGGCCATAAAACAGAAAAAGTCTGTTGAAACTGACAGTTA
Source organism: Sphaeramia orbicularis (assembly GCF_902148855.1). Taxonomy (NCBI): domain Eukaryota; kingdom Metazoa; phylum Chordata; class Actinopteri; order Kurtiformes; family Apogonidae; genus Sphaeramia; species Sphaeramia orbicularis. The sequence continues at coordinate 7,102,791 of NC_043971.1, forward strand.
CCAGAAAAAAGCAATAAAATACCAAAATGATGGCAAAGTATTAAGTATATTAAAATAGTATGGGTTAAAAATATAGTCTGTTCAGTTATTGAAGGAAAAGTAAATTTGCAAAGTATTTTATGGTTTAATTTAGATTAAAATTGTGATAATTGTGTTTAAATTATTGCGCAATCACTGATGGACATAATTAAGCAGGAAACCTTTTAAAAATTGTTATTCTATTCTTTTTAACAAACAAACAAACAAATAAAGAAATTTTTAAAAATGGGACGGTTTCTGATCCGGGTCCGGTTTAGGTCACAGGACACCGGGTTTCTCTGAAGCCGCTGTCCGCGGTCCTGAAGCGCAAAACCCCGAATCTGGTCAGAAAACGGTTCAAACTAGAGCCGAGCACACAATTCCAGAGCCGACATCCGGCTGTTGTGATCCCTCAGAGGCTGAACTGCACACAAACACCTCAAACAGGCGGACACTAACACAACAAACACGAAAACACGACGCGTCAAAGCGCACCGCTGAAGCCCGGCTGAAGCCCGACTGTTTCCGCGGCTGCAGAACGCGCACCAGGAACAGAGCCAGGTCTGAAGAGGACTGAACAGAGGAGCAGGGATTTACTCTGCGGTGGCGCATGTCCACAGCTCCCTTTTACGCATCAGCGCGTAGTTTTAGACTTAAAAAACAAAACAAAACAAAACACCAGGTTGAATCCGGAGTCCTGCAGGACAGACTGGTCTGCACCATGAGGGTTAATTAGAGGAAATTAATGGGTTTCCAACACGGGGCTCGCCTCCTCCTGGTGGTTTGGTGGGAAAGCACACCCGAACTGCGCTAAAACACTGCACATCAACGCATCTGATGCATCACAGAAAATACAGAAAACACGTAAACTCGACACATTCTTTAGATTTTAATGCGCATCTTTATATTGTACAAGAAAAAGTAACTGCGGCTCCAAGGGCATTAAACTCAGCTGTAAAACATAGGAAATCATATATTTTAAATCAGTAAAAGTATTTTCTTTTTGTTTTGGTAAAAAAAAAAAGAGTTTCTTTTTTTAAATTTAGAAACATGAAACAATAAAAACGAAACCACATCCAAGCTGTATAATAACATAAGACGCGCACTTTGCGGAAAAGTAAAACTTTATAAACCTATTTTAAAAGAAATACACTGTTATCAAAACTTCCATCTAATAAACATACTTTTTCTTTATTTTAGACACAATAAATCACCTGAAATCTGATTGTAAATTATATAAAATACCAGTTACGCCTTTGTTAAAATGCAAGCTTGTAATACATGTTTTCAGCGCACAATGTTAGAATTGCCTCTGACTTTACTTTTTTAGACTGCGTTTCCTCAGGCAGCGACTCGCGAAAGCTTGTTTTTAACAATTTTATAAATTGTGGATTCATATGAACAGCATTTTATATAATAATAATAATAATAATAATAATAATTATTATTATTATTATTATTATTATTAAAGTTACTGCTAGACTTTAAAAATTACTATTAACAGCTGCTTAGTTGTAATGGCTACTACTACTACTAATGATAATGATAATAATAATAATGACTATAACATCTCTTTAAATCCCTTATAATTAACAAAATCTGATAAACAGGCACTGGATGCGGCGTTTAGGAAATTAGATAAATCGCCTCAAGTCCTATCCTATAAAAAACAATCATCCGTTTGCCTCATCAACTGCATAAAACGTGTAACTGTGTAAAAACACCACCAGTTCATAAACAAATACGCATATATAAACACACAGTATAAAGTTTATTCGCTCCTATCGGTCGTATTGTAACCGCTGCTCCCTGTGACGCACGGAGGGACGAGAAAGAAGGAGGGAGAGAGGGAGGTGGGAGGAGAAGGTGGAGGTGGGAGGCTGGTGTGAAACCCTTTGCAACAAAACCTTCCCACTGTAACAAAGCAGGGCACCGACCGACGCTGACGGGCCGCCCGTGATGCTGCGCGGTTTGGGGATAAAATAAATGAGTGGTGTTGGTGCAGCAGCGGCTCAAAGCCTGAGCGGCCAGAGGACAGAGCACAGAGCACAGGAGCGCACTTTGTGAATGAAACCTCAACTCAAGCCAACACTTCCAACCCTGTCAACGCCACATATATAGGGTTTATTCTTATTTTTTTTATGGATTTAAGTCATTTAAAGTGCAGATAGAGGGTTTTTACGCTGCAGTAAAAATCTGGATAATCCACTCAGGTAGATCATCACCCCCTCATTACTGTTTTTTTTTTTCTCTCTTTTTTACATGTTACTTCACACACCTCTGCAGCTTCTAGACCAACATCAAATAACATGATCTGGTTCTGGTGATCCCCCTGCAGCCTCCCAGTCATGGATGTCATACAGGAGGAGATTACCGCAACGAAAACCAGAGCTCTGCTGCTGGCATGCGTGACTCTGCTGTTCTCCTTCCACCTGTGGCGGTGGCTCCGGCACGGTTCGGTCGACTCCATGCCCGGTCCGTTCGGGTGGCCGATCATCGGGAACGCGGCGCAAATGGGCAACACGCCGCACCGGTACTTTGCGCGCATGGCGAAGAAATACGGCAACGTTTTCCAAATCAAACTGGGCTGCAGGACAGTGGTGGTGCTGAACGGGGACTCCATCAAACAGGCGCTCATCAGACAGGGGCCAGAGTTCGCCGGCAGACCTGACTTCGTCTCCTTCCAGTTCGTCTCCAACGGTGACAGCCTCGCCTTCAACACCATCACGGACTGGTGGAAGGTGCACCGCAAAGTGGCGCACTCCACTGTCCGCATGTTTTCCACCGGCAACCCGCAAACTAAGAAGACCTTCGAGCATCATGTGCTTTGCGAGGTGAAGGAGCTCCTGCAGCTTTTATTGGGGAAAACCAAGGAGCATAAGTATTTCCAGCCCATGACATATCTGGTGGTGTCCACGGCCAATATCATGAGCGCAGTGTGTTTTGGGAAGAGGTACTCCTATGAGGACGAGGAGTTTCAGCAGATGGTGGGAAGGAACGACCAGTTCACCAAAACTGTGGGAGCAGGGAGCATAGTGGACGTCATGCCCTGGCTCCAGCTGTTCCCCAACCCCATCAAAACCATCTTTGACAACTTCAAGGCCCTCAACTTTGAGTTTAATTTATTTATTCGAGATAAAGTCATGGAGCACAGGAAAACTGTCCAGTCCAGCGCCATCAGGGACATGACAGATGCTTTTATAGTAGCCCTGGACCAGCTGAGAGATAAAACTGGAGCTTCATTACAAAAAGACTATGTGACTTCAACTGTTGGGGACATTTTCGGAGCAAGTCAAGACACTCTGTCCACAGCTCTGCAGTGGATTATCCTCATCCTTGTCAAGTAAGCAACTTTTCATTAACCCATAAAGACCCAGTGCTACTTTTGTGGCAGTTCCCAAATTAACCCTTTCATGCATGAATTGTGAGAACCTTGGTCAAGATTTTTTTCTTCAGTGTTTTTATTCCTCCTTAGGCATGAAAAAAACAATGCGATCGACTTTTTTTTTTTTTTTTTTTCTATGGAGTTACAAAAATATCCATGCGTTTAATTTTTGAATTAAAAAAAAAAAACATGTGTTTAAAACCCGATATCGGACAGTGATATGAAAACAATGAAATAAAAACATTTTTAATGCTGCTAATCTGATGTCTTCTCACATTTTAACTTATTCTAATGCTAGTAATTATTCACTTCATGGAGATAATATGCAAAAAAAAAAAACAACAACAAAAAAAAAACCTTCTTGTCTAACAAATAACAATTGATTTACACTCAAACATGTTACTACAGATCAGGTTTATCAAGAACAGCAAAGTTACAGTAATGGTCTGAATGTCAGTGTATTGGATGGTGCGTAAGTGTCCATTGTGTTGGCTGATATGGAACTAAGACATCAAAACCCATGAATATACAAGAGAACAGCTGGAGAATAACTGTCCACTGGAGTGGCCTATGCATGAAAGGGTTAATTTTTCTCTCTTTAGTGACTTATCACCATTTATTCTAATATAATCCTCTGTATTTTTGCATTATTTCAGTGTATATCAGGTATTTTCCTGTCACTGTAAGAGCGGATAGTTGAGTTTACTTAACCCTTTCATGCATAGTGGTCACTACAGTGGACAGCTGTTCAAAGCTGTTCTCTTGTATATTCATGGATTTTGTTGTTTTAGTTTCATATCAGCCAACACAGTGGACACTTATGCATCATCCCATACACTACAATTGATAACATTACTGTAACTTTGCCATTCTAGATAAACTTCATCTAACATATTTGAGTGTAAATCAATTCCTTGTTATTGTTATTAGACTGTCATTAACAACAAAAGTTTTTTTTTTTTTTGCATGTTATCTCAATGAAGTGAGTAATGTCTAGCAATAGAGCACGTTAAAATGTGAGAAAACATCACATGAGCAGCATTAAAATGTTTTTATTTCATAGTTTTCACAGTAAATACATGATTTTTTTGCTTCAAAAATTAAACGCATGGTGTCCAGCTGAGTGGACATTTTTGCAACTCCATGAAAAATAGCTTAATAAAAAAAATTATTGCATTGTTTTTTTAATGCCTAAAGAAGAATAAAATCACCCAAGAAAAAAAAAATCTTGATTAAGGTTCTTGTAATTCATGTATGAAAGGGTTAATTCACGGATCATGTAAATTTTCATTAAAACTCTGATTAAAATTGAGGGTTATTATATCAGAAAGAGAAAAAAACAGAAGAAAATTTGACTTTTTCGGCAAGTCTATCATTAATTGAACATAAATCAAGTGTGTCCATCCACTGTCATTGATCCAACTGTATGGGTTTTACTGGTGAATCAATGTTGTAGAAGATGACGCTGTGTCTGGTAGAGTTTCATACAGTCTTCGACATACAATTATTATAGATAATTCATTTATCAAGACAGGGGTAGTTCTTTGTTTACCTGCTTTATTAGCAAACAACTACCCCTGTCTTGATAAATGAATTATCTACAAAAATAGATGAGTGTTTCCACGGTAACTACGGAGCCTCTGAACGTCCAAATGGGTCATATCTGATGACCATGAAAAGACGATAAACTGCATTTTACTCCAATTATTTACATTTATTGATAGGATTAATGAATCAATAGGTATTAAACAGTTTAGATCAGTAGATAGTTTTGGTCAACGGTGGATGTTTGGGCTTTTAAGGGTTTTAAGGGATTATTTTGTTATTTAAGGAGGAATGATTGGAAGTAACTTAGAGGGGTTTGATGTTGCTTTTCAGCTGTCTGGACTTGAGTATTTGTTATGTAAGAGCCCAGCGGAGAGCTGAGACACAGGCACAACAGTGAAAGTCAATGAAATGCTCTGTCAGCACTTTACCATTCAAGAAAACAGTTCAGGCTGACTTCTCATGAGGTCATTTTCTCATCTGGTTTGGCTGCTTCACCTGGTCCGACTTCCCCTTCAGTCAGTAGTTATAAGACAAGGAACAACGCTCTGCTTTCAATAATATCTTTTTTTTTTTATCACTGATATGGTTTCAGGTAACAAAAAAAAGTCCAATCACCTCTTTAGAAAGTTTTTAAAATGACACATCCTGCACCTCCTTCCAGTTTTTTTCTCACTGCATGTGTAAAAACTGCAGATTATATTCCAATTGGTTCCAAATGAATCATGATTTAATGTCACAACTCTAGATCAAACCCATTAAAGTCAGGATATGACTGAGGGAAGAGATACAGCGAATAAAAAAACTTGTCAAGAGTGAAACTTGACGTAACTCTGGACTGTCAACGGTGAATGACAGCGAAGGAAACATGAAGGACCTGTTTCTGAGTTTAGAGGGACTGTAATAATCCAGACTCACACTGCGCCGGAGACCATCATTTTCAATAAGCAAACAGTCGACTTCTGCAGAACGAGTTTGGAACAATGTGCTTCACTTACTCAGTGGTGGAGGAAGTACTCAGAGCTTTTAGTTTAGTGAAAATACCAATACCACAGCCTGAAAAGTCCTGCATTTGATACCTTGAACTAGAAGCACTCGGAGAGCGCAGACCTCCGCCAAGGCTGATCAGTGGCCCCCCCCCCCCGTGGGCCCCCCCACGCCAAGGAGGTTATGTTTTTGCCAGGGTTTGTTTGTCTGTCTGTTTGTTTGTTTGTCTGTCCATTAGTGTGCAACATAACTCAAAAAGTTATGGACAGATTTTGATGAAATTTTCTGGTCTGCGCCCCCCCCCCCCCCGTGGGCCCCCCCCCCCCCCAATCACCACCAAAATGTAATCATTTCTTCCTTATCCCATTTCCAACAAACCCTGAAAATTTCATCCAAATCTGTCCATAACTTTTTGAGTTATGTTGCACACTAATGGACAGACAAACAAACAGACAAACAAACAAACCCTGGCAAAAACATAACCTCCTTGGCGGAGGTAACTAGAAGCACTCGGAGAGCACAGACCTCCGCCAAGGCTGATCAGTGGCCCCCCCCGTGGGCCCCCCCACCCCCGATCACCACCCAAATTTAATCATTTCTTCCTCATCCCATTTCCAACAAACCCTGAAAATTTCATCCAAATCTGTCCATAACTTTTTGAGTTATATTGCACACTAACGGACAGACAAACAAACAAACAAACAAACAAACAAACAAACAAACCCTGGCAAAAACATAACCTCCTTGGCGGAGGTAATAAAAGCATTAGCACCAAAAGTAGCAGAATTTAAGGTACAGTTAAAAGATTATAATTATTGATGTGTTAATGTGTTTATTTTATGCATTAAAGCTACAAATAGACTCATTTTACTGTATAATAATAATAATAATAATAATAATAATAATAATAGTTAAAACTCCATCCTTATTTATTATGAAGTTTTCATTTTATATTAGTAGCAAATATTTCCAATACATGCAGCGAAAAAAAAATCTAAAAAAAATGCCATGAAAGTATAAAAGTAGCAGAAAATAAGTACAAATATTTCAGATTTGATACATTCCACCACTAATACTTTTGCATTTTCTGATTATATCATAAGATCAAGTGTTGTTTTGCTCATTTCATGTCTGATTTTACAGATTAGATGTCTTTAAAAACAGCAGTGTGAGCTCTGCGTAACATAAATCAGTGGGAAAAGAACAAATGAGGGTGTAGATGTTTCTGAGATGCTTTTAAGGAACATTGTTGTTATACTTTTAGTACCTTTTAAAATAATAATGTTTTATATGTATGTTCCTATCAGTTTTAAGTTTGTTTTTAGTACTGACTTTCATTGTGTTTGTGTATATTAGTGTGGATGTATGGCTGTGATTTCCATTTTGTGTACACTACCAGTCAAAAGTTTGGAGTCATCTTCTCATTTAAATAACATGAGATGGACCTCAGATGGCCATCAAGTGCTCAGCATCACTAGGAACTCCTTCAAGACTTTTGGAAAACATTTCAGATGACTACCTCATGAAAATGCCAAGAATTTACAAAGCAGTAATAAAAGCAAAGTGTGGCTATTTTGAAGAAATTAAAATATAAAACATGCTTTGAGTTTATCACACTTTTTTAACTACAAAATTACCTCCGCCAAGGAGGTTATGTATTTGCCAGGGTTTGTTTGTTTGTTTGTTGGTTATTTAGCAACATAACTGAAAAAGTTAAGGATGGATTTGGATGAAATTTTCAGGAAATGTCCAAAATGGGACGAGTAACAAATGATTAGATTTTGGGAATGATCCGGATCACTGTCTGGATCCAGGAATTTTTAAAAATGATTCTTTATCATTGGGAGATAGGGGTATTTTCAACATATGTATGTGTAACTCCAAAATGAATGGTCAGCGTGTTTGGTAAAAAAAAACATATAAAATAAGTTCCAAAACAGGTTCTGCAAGATATGGAAGATTGATTCATCATGTGTAGCAAAAGTGATATAGTTGTTTGTCTGTAAGCAAAATAACTCAAAAAGTTATGGATGAATTCGGATGAAATTTTCAGGAAATGTTGATACTGGCACAAGGAACAAATGATTAAATTTGGGTGGTGATTGGGGGGGGGGACTGATCTGCCTTGGTGGAGTGGTTTTCTAGTTCCATGTGTGTTCTTTCATAGTTTTGATGCCTTCAGTGAGAATCTACAATGTAAATAGTCATGAAAATAAAGAAAAACGAGCTGAGTCCAAACTTTTGACTGGTAGTATAACTTCTGCTGCTGCTGTCTTGGCCAGGACACTCTTAAAAAGGAGAGTTTTAATCCCAATGAGCTTTTTTCCCGGTTAAATAAAGGTTATAATAAATAATAAATAGTTCTGACCTGTGCCCGCAGGTATCCGGACATGCAGGTGCGTCTCCAGCAGGAGGTGGACAAAGTGGTGGACCGTAACCGCCTCCCGTCCATCGAGGACCAGCCACATCTGCCTTACGTCATGGCCTTCATCTACGAGGTGATGCGATTCACCAGCTTTGTGCCGCTCACCATCCCCCACTCCACTGTCACTGACACCTCCATCATGGGCTACACTGTACCAAAGAACACCGTGGTCTTCATCAACCAGTGGTCCATCAACCACGACCCAGAGCTGTGGGAGCATCCAGAGACCTTCGACCCCGAGCGTTTCCTCAGAGACGGCGTCCTGAACAAGGACAAGGCCAGCAGCGTGCTCATCTTTTCCCTAGGCAAGCGGCGGTGCATCGGTGAAGAGCTGTCCAAACTACAGCTCTTCCTCTTCACATCGGTGATCACCCACCAGTGCAACGTCAGCGCAGACCCCTCAAACCCTCCCAAACTGGAATACAACTATGGTCTGACTCTAAAACCTCTCCCTTTTAGCATTGAAGTGTTGTTAAGAGATGATGCATATCTGCTGAACAACAATCAGACGCTCGCTGCTGATACCGAGGAGGTGAATGACAACCTCGCAACAAACTCACAAACAAAACAATAAACAAAAATCAAAGCTATAATGAGTGAAAATGAAGGCTGAAACACAGAAAGACTCATGGACAGGAGCTCCATAAATATATATATTTATAAGCTGAAATCTCAGGCTAAATGTATTTCTTTACACACTGTTTCAGATGCTTAAGAGGACAGTCATTTGAGAATGATTAAATACTTGTGATCAATGCAAAAGTGACTTATTTTTAAGTATTATAGCTACGCAGAAACAGATGTGGCCTCTTTTTCACATGTTGTATACAGTACTTTCTCACATAACCTACAGCTCACCCACCAGCCTTGAATCTGAACCAGTTTTCCACTGCAGTCACTGGAAACCAGCCTCATCCAGACCCACGTTCATACAACGCTGCACTCACAGGAGTTACAGGAGTGAAATGCTGCTGTGATGAATCCTTAAAGCCTCCGACAAATTAACCCTAAGATGGAAAAGTTGAAATCTTCCTGGTTTGTATGTAGCGCTGTCACAGCCTTTCATATGGTTAATTAATCCGATACAATGGATATTTCAGGAATTCCTCTAAAATAAAGGTTCAATATCTAAGATTTGTAGGTGTTTGAAGGGTTATGTGAAGGTTGCATTGAAGTCTGTGTTGTGTTTAGGCTCAGTCAGGATACGAAGAGCGATGTGGATGCATTGAGGCTCTGAACAGGAATGAAACTGAAGTACTGCATATGTTTTTAGGATGTCTGAAAACACCACAAAAAGGTGTATCAAGAGTAAGAGTAAAGAGTATGTAAATTTTCCCTTTGTGAGGAAATATAAGATCTCTAGTTTGAACAATCTTTCCTTATTCCTGGTTAAATTCCTTAACAACTAGAAGATTCAATCACTTAAACATATGTCATGAAGAAAACCGACGGAACAAAAAGAACGGTCGAAGTTGTCATATCGAGAAGAGTCCATGCAAGAAATCATTCCTCCTTAAAAGCTGATTAAGTTTGCAAAGAAACACCAACTTGAAAAGAAAGTTTGTGCCACATTTTCGAATCAGCAGTGGTCACTCCTAAGATATATTTGATGATAGTTCTGAACTGGGCCTAAGCTAACGATATCCGGTGTGAAATGTAATGAAGAACAAAAGAGCAAGTGCAGGGATTGTTGCAGAAAAAAAGTGACCCAAGTTCTCTACAGAAATGAGTCTATTACTACGGATACAGACTAATGACACAAGTCGCTTTTCCATTGGACATCTGCGCAAAACTTTACCAATATTTACTAAATGTCGAGAAAACAGAAGTGCGTAATGTCGGTTTTTCCATTAAATCACAAATGCAATGATTTGTTTATTATCGCGAGATGACACGAGAAGTCATTCCATAAACATGGCAACGAATGTAAATATCATGTTGATTTACAGATATATTCATTATTATTATATATTATCCCTCTATCCCGTCTGAAATTTAAAAATTATTCAGTTTCCTGGTGTGTCCACACATATCGCACCATGTTTCTTTGAAAACTCTTCTTCGCTTGTTGTAACGTCTAACCCTAACCCAACATCTGTTTTTTTTTTGTTTTTTTTGTTTTTTTTTTATTCATGTGACTCAAGTTGCAGAAAAAGGTCTATCTGTTGCAGTTTTGCGTGATATATCAATTTTGCTATGCTCGAAAAACCACCTCTTGCCAGGGCAAAAACTTTCAATAGAAAAATGAGAGTTTGGGCGAAATTGGAGTTTTTCCATTAGTCAAATTTTTATGAGCAAGTTATATTAACGCAATTTGAGGGTCAATGGAAAAGCGACTATAGTTAATGGCTAAGAAATGGAATTAGCTAACATCAACAAACACAAAACTCTTATTGCTAACTTTGCATGAGCACACAGCTATGAAAGTCTTACATGTTGAACCATTATTTCATGTTATTTTACTGATGTTTTTCTTTAACTTCTGAATGCTTCATCAGATCATCATGAAACCTTTGAGCATAAATAATCGTAGATGGAGACTTCCTGATCTCCTGACTGATGCTCCGGTCACATAAACAGGTAAATAAGCTGCAGAGTACTTCAGCCTAATGTCTCCTCACATAAAATGTCCACTTCTAATGTTGGTTTGATACAGATGGGTGATAAATTAGAAGACGTAAGATGTTTTTTTTTTTTTTGATGATGGAAGAGAATGTGGTCAGAAACTCTCGTTACCTCCACCAGGAGGTATTGTGATCACTTTGCTTTGTGTGTTTGTTTATTTGTTTGTTTGTTAGCAACTTTACGGGAAAACTGTTTTACCAAATTGTACCCACAGATAGGCCTAGGCCCTGGGACCAACCCATTAAATTTTGGGCCAAGTAGGCCAAAGTTCAAGGTCACAGCAAGGTCACAAAATCTACAATTTTCCTACCTCTCATCATTGAGCAATTTTCAAAAATTCATAAAAAAAATTCAAAATGACTCCAATTAGCCTCCAATTTGATACACCCATAGCTTATAACAATATCTTGTATCTGGCACAAAATTGTCCACATCCACTGTGGAATGTGGACATTTCAATTAAACATTGAAAATCCCATTTACGACACATTTTTCATTGTAACTCAACAAATATTGATTGGAATTTAATATAATTTGACATACACATGACTGGTACCAAGCTTCAACTTTTTCTGCTGTATGGAACAACCTGGAAACTGTTGAATTTAAAAAGAAACAGTTGATTCACACATGCACACTGTTTGGGGTGCTTGGCGGAGGTTTGCGTTCTCTGAACACTTGTTTTTGTTGAGATCTGGTCAAGGTCAAAGTCAAGTTTATTCCTATAGCACATTTACAACAATGCAAAGTGTCCAAAGTCCTGTAGAAGGATATAGGTAAAAATACAAGACATAACAAAACTAATAAAAATATATAGATATAGAAGATAAGATATACTAAAACTGATAAAACAGATACACAATAATAAGATAAATAGTATCTAAAAACACAACCAGTGACTGAAGGCCATAACGTACATCATTTTCGGGCTCATACTCGTCCTGGATGAGACCACTCTCTTCTGTTTGATTTAACTCATCACCCATCTGCAGTTTGTGAAAAACCACAGAGTTGCTCAGGAACAAGGCCAATTGAGACGCCAAATATTTGACGTAGAATGCTTGGGAGAGTCATCTCAGACGTTGACGCTGTTAGGGTACACCAAACAGATCTGCTGCACATGTACATGTAATGCATGTACCTGTGAACTGCTGTACAGTGCACCTATGAAACATTAGACCAGTGTTATTTATGTCTTTTACTTTGATTCTGTTTGAATGAATGTTAGAACGCTGCTTGATGATTAACTTTTCTACTCCACCTCTCGACGATGCCAGTAACCAAATGATTCCTACACCACGCCGTTTCCTGTGCTGATGTCCACGTGCTGTCACATTGCATTCGTTTTCTGTAGACTCATGTAATTACTGTCTCAGTATGAGAGACGAATGCACCGACTGTAAAGTCTTGGATTTGGGCATTTGTTGGCTTCAGTTACATCACATTGAAGTAATTCAGTAATTCTCCTAACTAACAGGCGATGTTAAGTAAATATTAACAGACATGATTTAAGTTATTTGTATGTTTTAGTCAATCCTACTGATTTCTTGCCCAAGTTTAAGCACTGATGCACACTTTCCAAAAAATATAAAAAATACCATAAAAACATGAGGCTTCAGTATAGAGATTTTCATTTGCATTCAATGTATCCGTATATATTCATATATTCATATACAGATCAGACATAAAAGGGGGCAAGCAATGCCTTAAATCTAAAGTTTACAGTATATTTACTTCATGTGTATCATTGTAAAAAATTAGATGAATGGTGAAAAAACTATAAAATGATTACTGCTCATTGTAGTAACACATAAAGCTTTTATCTAGATGTTGCTGAGTATTCTTAAATCCACTTGCTGAAAGTTGTATATGATATTGTAAAGTGTACAAACAATTAAAAGACGATTAAACTAACATTTTTTAACTTATATAGTCATGTCATTCTTGATTAATACTTCTCAATAGATGGAATACAAAGACACATAAATCCATGTCTTTCTTTGTGTCTTGATGTGATTCTCGATGCTGATTTGTCAGCACATATGGTTACTGTAAAAATGCATCAAGCTCTTGGTTTCTTCCCAGATGAGGTGGGAGCAGAAGAGGAAGTGTTTGGGAGACCCCTTTCCCTGCACTGCGTTTTTATCTCGCCCTGCCAGAACATCCTGTACTTGATCACTGGGAGGTTTGCAGCCAGCCAGCTGGCCAGACAACTTCAAGAGTGCGTGACAAATTCAGATAAAACTACTGTAGATGATTACTGATATGGCATTCTCTGCTGCCGTGCTCCTTTTTTTTTTCTACGACAAAATTAATTCTGAAGACTAAATAGTACCGGTGAAGTCATGAGTGGCAAAGTTCCAAGCATAATCTTTATGAATGGGAAGGAAAACTGTAAGTCTGCTTCTGCAGCTTCTTAGTGACATATGTCAAACTGAGCCGACGGGTCATCAAACACAGTTGACATTATAATGCACAGTTTAGCGATTGGACTTAAGTCAGTGGTTCCCCACTTTTTTTGGCTCGTGACCCCATTTTAACATCACAAATTTCTGGCGACCCCAGACATTCAAAACAGACTTTTTTTTTTTGCTAAAATAATTTGTTTTTGATCATGTAATAGTTTTCTATACTATGTTGCGAATAAACATTAATTTTAGATGACATTTAGTCTATATAATGTTATTATTATTATTATTATTATTATTATGTTTTTATTATGGACGGAGGCAGAAAAGCCAGGTGTAGATTACTGCACAAAGTGAGAATTTGATTTTCCTTGGTCAGGATATGTACAGTCAGTCCTGCTTGGATTTACAAGGCTGACAATTAATACTGAACAAATAATAACTCAAACTATGAATTATGACAGAGCTGCAGCATCTTAAACCGACCATAATGAACATTTGACAGATAAACAGAACCACAGTGCTTCAGTTTCAGCTTCACAGTTTGTCATGTTTCTTATGGATTGCGACTGTCTCTCTCAACTCACCATATATTTTTTTATTAGTAAGTTTTTTTTGTTTTGTTTTAGTAATTACTAGAAATTTCAGGTGACCCCATTTGAATTCCAGGCGACCTCATGTGGGGTCCTGACCCCAAGGTTGAAAATTAGTGTCTTAATGCATAAAGGCCCAGCACTACATTTGTATCAGTTCACAAATGAATTTTCTCTATATCTAACCTTTCTTAAGTGATTTATCACCATTTATTATAATATAATCTTCTGTACTTTGTATTTTATCAGTAAAAATCAGGTATTTTCCTATATTTAATTTACTGATCATGAAGATGTTCATAAAAAAGATCAGATTAAAGTTGGGGGCATTATATCAATAACAGAGAAAACAGCAGAAAAAGTGACTTTTTCAGTAAAATCTGTCATTAACTGAACATAAAACAAGCATCTCCATCCACTGTCACTGATCCAACTCCATGGGTTTTACTGGTGAATCAATGTTGTAGAAGATGACGCAGTTTCCACGGTAACTACAGAGCCTCTGAACGTCCAAATGGGTCATATCTAATGACCATGAAAAGACGACAAACTACATTTTACACTAATTATTTACATGTATTGATAGGATTAGTGGATCAACAGGTATTAAACAGTTTCGATCAGTCGATGGTTTTGGTCGGTGATGGATGTGTGGGTCTTTACGGGTTAAAGTTGATGACAGTATCGACCTTTAGGGGTTATTTCTTTTGTTTTGTTTCCTTACTTGCATAACAGGAAAAGGCTATTCTCAATATTCTGTACTTTTGAGGAAATGCAGCCAATTGGACGGGCGGATTCACATCCAGCCGTCCCAGACAGAAAAGCAGGTGCCTTGCAGGAGTTTCGGAGCGCTGCAGTGGCATAAGCCTGGTGGGAAACATTAAATATTGCACGAAGTGGTGGTAAGACACATCCTATGTCATTACAGCTTAGACCTGTCAGGACTGTATTAACCAGATTAGCATCATTCTCTGTGTTTAATCTGGTATTGAGCATTGGCTGTTGATAAAATATGTACACACAGAACACACACAAGATCTTACTGTGGTTGACTGAACGTTGTGCAACTTTAGATGGTGAATGGAGGGACACGTGGAGATCTGAATGAAGATGTAACATTCTGACAGCATACGAGATCACCTGAGTCAGGAATGAAAAACAGCATCAAAATACCAACACAGACCAGGGAGTCCTTTAACCCTTTAACCCAGTGGTTTCCAACCTTTTTTGGCTCATGACCCCATTTTAACATCACAAATTTATGGCGACCCCAGACATTCAGACCACAGATTTTTTTTTTTTTTGCTGAAACTAAAATAGTTTGCTATACTATGTTGCAAATAAATGCTAATTTCAGATGACATTTAGTCTATATAATGTTTATTATTATGGACGGAGGCAGTAAATCCAGGTGTAGGTTGCTGCACAAAGGGAGAATTTGATTTTCCTTGGTCAGGATATGTACAGTCAGTCCAGCTTGGATTTACAAGGCTGACAATTAATACTGAACAAACAAGAACTCAAACTATGAATTACAAAAGAGCTGCAGCATCTGAAACCGACCACAATGAACATTTCAAAGATAAACAGAACCACAGTGCCTCAGTTTAAGCTTCACAGTTTGTCATGTATTGGGATTGTCTCTCTCAACTCAGTGTTTTTTTTTTTTATTAGTATTGGGTTTTTTTTGTTTTTTGTGGTTTTTTTTAATCAATTACTAGAAATATTAAGTGACCCCATTTGAATTCCAGGCGACCCCATGTTGGGTCCTGACCCCAAGGTTGAAAAACACTGGGTTAAAGGGTTAAAATAATAACATTAGTTCTCCAACATCCTCATCTGCCCGAACCCATGATGCTGTACAGTGATTTCTAAGGGACTCTTCATTATCCTCCCTTTCACAATATGTTTTCAAAGTTTTTGCTACGTAAAAGAACGTCATACGAGTTGCAACTATATGCCGAAAATTGCAAGTTTTCGTTTGTTTAGTTTTACTGCAATCTAGTTGTTTAGTCTTCCTCTTTTAATTCCACAAAAACAACTCCTCCCTTGTCCTGTTGCTGCATCCCTCACATAGTGATGCATAGGTTGGTTATGATTCCGTTAAAACAAACTTTTCTAAAGCGATAGTGGATGGTGCCAGACCTATCTAAAGCTTTGTGCGTAAAGATGGATGTGGATACCAGTTTTCTATTACAAAGCATCAACAGACAGTTTAGAAATGGAGATAACATCAATAAATGGGGAAAAAGAAACCACAGAATAAACAAATAAACACATGTGAATGTTACAGATTGCACGTTTAAAACCTCAATGCTACAACTTTAAAGAAAAAAGAATATAACCTGATGAAATCCTTTCGTAATCACCAATATTTTGATTAATAACTAGGTATTAATGATATATTTTGTCAGAAATAACAATAGACTACAATTCCCAACACTGTCAGCTCGTGATGGACTCGAGAGGAAAACCTAAATGCAGATGCCTTGAACTGACAGTCTTATGTAACATGGCGTCCTGTCTTCTTAAGCCAGCATGCATCGACATCAAGATTAGATGCAATCACACAGAGACGTAATATATAACGGTCGAGAATAAATATAGAACATGAAAAAGTCTCCTTGAGAAAGAAAAACCAAACAGCGAGCATAAGCGTAAACATAAACATCACAGCTTTAACTTCTGATCAAATTGCACTAATAAAGTCAGTCAATTTAAGGTGAAGTTTTTCGTGACTGTATAAACAAACACCTGCGCTCATTTGGGAGGTTTGGTTTGGTTGGAATGGTTTTAGTATGGAGGAAAAAAAAAATGCTGAAACATGACTAGACTGGCAGGACTGTGGCCTGAATCAGATCCAGTAACAAATTCCCAATTCCTGCGGCACAAAATGTACAGTCTGGGCGAAAGAGACGAGCAACTTATAATGCATCGGGCTGTTATTCATCAGCTGTTGGATTAAGACCAACTCATGTTTAGAATTCCTCTGTCTTTAATCATATGTTACAGGTCGTATAAACTATTGCAAGAGTGACTTCTTATAAACACCCATAAAAACAGCAAATGCACAACTATACCTACTCATAAAAGAAGACAAATATCAAACTGACAGCACATATTAGGATTGCAGAAATTTAATTATAGACTCCAGTATCTTTATTCCATCATACAGGCTATGATATTTTACAGTATAATTTCTATGTAGTGTATTAAATCTGACATAACCATGATGAATATCCTGGCTTTCCGATTAAAACAAAAACCCAAAAAAAAAAAAAAAAATTATAAACACACAATACATTCATAGTGCTGATAGAAAAATCTGTAAAGTGGCAAATGACAGTTCAGGAACATAGCTTTAAAATACACGATAAACTGATTTAAATGTTATACAAATCTAAAAGTAAACAGTTTTTGGTTTCATAAATTATGCAAAAATGCATCCCATGGTAAAAACATTAATGCACGTGAATGAATTAATTAGGGAATGCATGGGATGGTCATGGCTTCGGTCAAGTCATGCAGATCTGCAGCATGGGAACAACCCAAGAATGCAGTTGTGCACGTTATTACATCATGTCAAAGCTTTGAGACTGTACCGACAGTCCATCATTACCCCTCAGTGACTGCATTTACACCAATAAGGCTGATTTAATAGGGTTTTAATATGTAAAAAAAAACACTCCCTCCTTTGTCAGTATGTGCAAAAAAATAAATAAAAATATGGTGGCTCATGTGAATAAAGGAACAAAGGTGTTTTTTTAACTCATGTTGGCTTGAACAAAACCAGTAATCTAGTCATCTACAAGCCACATTCACTGTAAAGTAAGTAAAGTGGTTTTGCTTGGGTGCAGAACAACCACATTAAATGCAAAAGTGAAGCGTATGAGGGTTCTCTGTTGAACTTTATAATCACCCAGCAAATGTTCAAAAGACAACAGTAGCTGGAGGACATTTTCCTTTTGTCTAAGTGTGAAAAATAAAGAGCATAGTGGTGAGTTTTACGGTGAGTAAAAGAACGAGTATGTATGTGGTTCTACAGACACATGACAAATTAAAGGAAAAAAACCGGGGGGGGGGGGGGGGGGGGGGGGGGGTAAATAATGTACCATCTGCAGGACATGACGGCTCACTGAATGGGTTGATTAAGATGAAAGCGATGTGAATCATATGCTATGGCCTTCATCGTCACCAGATTTCAATCTATTTGGCACCTAAAAGCGGTTATGGATCCTCACGTTCATGTTTCGTTTGCTTTGTCAGATTCATTGGCTCTGCTCCTAATGATCTGCAAAATTTGCCAATATTTCTCTGAGGGCAGCTTTGATTTGATGGCACAGGAGTGGAGTTGAAGGTATTTTCTGAACAACCAATATGGCTTGTGCTGATGTGGAACAGTCTTCTGAATCCACTCTTGAATTAATATTGATGAATAAGTTGGTGGTGGGTTAAAAAAAAACAAAAACTGAATGAATGAATGAATGAATGAATGAACGAGCGAATGAATGAATGAATGAACAGTAAAGTGATGGCAGTGACAGAAATTCCATTTTTGCAAACATTGCTGATGCTATTTTAACAATTTTCTTTGGATGAGTGTCTAAGGTAAACTGAGATACAAGAATTATACACATTTTCTAAGTTTCAATGACTGTAACTGCCAAATAAATTACATTTATCAAAGACTCAATTTGTATCACTGTTAAAACTTCTGACCATGACTATGTTTTCTCTAAAAGTGACTGTTAATAAGATAGAAAAATTTGTGGTACTTTGGACAGGATTGGGTTCATTTCTTTGAACATGTTTTGTTGTTCTGATTGCACATATCTCTGTTCATGTGCATTCATAACACACCTTGGAAATCATAAATGAGCAGAGGTTAAAGGTTATTTCTGGTTTGGGAACTGGTCTGATGATGGAGTGTTTTTTGGATAAATGCAGGATACAGATATCTGGGACAGTTTATATTAGTTTTCCTTTAATTTGTCATGTGTCTGCGTGATATGTTTTTATAATGTTTCATTTGATAAACTGCAGTTGTATTGAAGTGACATTACTGTCACAGGACCTGAGTAAAAAGAGATAAATGAGAGGCTTCAATGGAACGACGGATGCCAAAGCAAACAACTGCAATAAATCATCCCTCACACTGGAGATTGTAAAAACATTTTAAAAAGATAACATGCGTTTTGATTGCACAATCAAATGTGTGGGAAATATTCACTCCTTAAATCTGTGAACATGTAAATGCAGTCGAACGGAGACGAAATGAGGACAACGTGAAGAGGGCACAAGGTCATCCAGTGGTCACGGCATTCCAAGATCTTTGTTTGGGTGCGCCTTTGTCTGATGTGCTTTTGTTATTCCCACTTGGATGTCTGGTCGGAGACACAACAGAAACCGGATGGGAACACGAAAGAACGACAAGTCCTGTGGGTCAATTTCCTAAAAAGTGAGACATCTTTGTTGTCGAGGAAACTTGGTATCCTTGAAACACACGGGAGATTCATTCGCTATCGGAGCAATCAGACGTCTGAGAAGATGAATATACACACGAGCAATCACACAGTTTACAGGACATTCATCTGATTTCTCTTGATAACAGCAAACTTGAGAATTTGTTGAGTGAGGAATCTGTAATGATACAAATAAATAATGATACACATAGAGTTTGTTTTCCGCTATGTAAGTTAGTCTACGGGTCCGATTTCTAAAGCTGAAGGATGGTTCAGACTGTGGCCGCCTGTTGCTTCCATGATGACATAAAACCCCACCACTCACAGAGTGAATTAAACTCAGGGATCTCAACACACACACTGCCTGCAGCACATGGAAAATAACTTTCCAAAATGTGTTATAGCTGGGGTGGCATCACACTCCAAGCAACGGGCAAAGTACGTCCAGCTCCTTCTGCGCCTCGTCAGCCTGACGGAAAATGATAATTAAAAATATAATTAAGTAAAACACAATATTCAACATGACATTTCCTTAATTTGCACAGTTCATTGGGCTGTGATGTGGTTTGATCTGTGTTTGCACTGATTATTTAGTTGAGATCAAAGATTAATAGTAGATTAAACAGGGTTATTGCAGGTTCCAACGAGTTAAATGTAAGACTTTTTAAGACCAGTATGAAAGTAATTTAAGATTAATTTCATGTCCAAACTGGAAAAATACTACAAAAGATCTGAAGGACTATGTGAGTCCCAGAACTACATACAAAGACAGTGAATTTGTTCTAAATCCACTAATACGGAAGGTCACATTAAAGGTTCAGTGTGTAAGACTCAGCAGGATTTAACTTCATTAATAGAGAATAATGAAAATCATAAATGAGAATCGTCCTTTCTTTACCTTCATTTGTTGCATCGACAGAGGGAGTGGGGAGAGGGAACAACTTCTTTTTTCCATTGTATGAAAGATATAAACATTTTCAAGCAGGATGTAAATTACACCAGACATTGAACCTGACCGGACTGGAATCTAAAAACACGACGTTGCACTTGATTCAGCAGATGCTCCTGAGTGGCACGAAATAAATTGAGATTTTAGCCACTCTGGTCCACTTGGTGACAGTAATGCACGTCTGAAGTGGTCCGACAATTGCTGATAAACATTAAATACGAGAAGAAGCAGGCAGCGGAGTTGTACGGTAGTTAGAAATGTCTCCATACTGGTGTAGTTTTAGTTTTATTAGACACCAAGTCCGCCATGTTTTAACTGTTGCTGTTGACAAAATACGCATTAAACATGTGCCATGTTCATCTTCCAACTCAGATGTTATCTCTTTCATGTTGTTGGCCTCGATTTGGCAGAATACTGAGCTTGCATCGACATTATTCTGTCTGCAAAGAAACATAATGTTATGTTAAAGACGTTATCATGTTACTTATTATGGATTAGGGCTGGGAGATTTGGCCAAAAGATCATGTGGCGATCTTTAGACGTGGAATGATGATCCTCGATCTGAATCAATTTTCTCAACTGTTATACATGTGAGTTATAACCAAATGATCTTTGAGTTTTCTGTTTTCTGGAAGCTTATGCTCTGAGTAATGGCTTTTGTTGTTGCCACTGGGCGATAAGCTCATTTATTTTGCACCAACATTATAACAAAACTTACAATATCTACATAAAGTTAGCACTAATTTAGTTTTTATCAATGACTGACATTTTAATTTATTCCGGTGGACTTTTAAAACTGTTCTTACACAAGTACAATTCTGCATCTGTGAAATTCAGACTCATGGCAGGTTGAGTTCAGAAGCTGAGCCCTCAACTCATGGACTGAATTCATTATTTCTTCAGCAGCAGCAAGTTTTATTTTTACTTAACCTTTATTTCTTTAACCAAGTTGGTCCCATTGAGACGGGGGATCTCTTTTTCAAGGGAGACCAAAACAAAACATGTTAAACTCTACATGGAAATAAAAAAGGAAAAAAAGGAAACAAAGTCATTAGCCTAGCAACTTGTGCTAGGAATATTAATGCTACACACCCATGGTTTAACGCTACGCTGATATGCAACACTCTGTAAAATACTTTAATTATACAAATAAAGGGACGATTTAAAACAAAGGGAAGTTTTTTTTTAAATTCCTACAGCAAAATGAGTCAGATTTAAGTTCCGTTTTGCTGTCAGAACAGTTAACTAATGTACGCCACTTTTTCAGAACCAGTCATTATGAAAAATACGAGCTCTTACACAGTCCAGTCCAAAACAACCGGAGACTGAACGAACTATAGAGGTGAGCCATATTCAAGTGGTTCAAATCTATAACATTATCATCTGATGACACTAAATGTTACACATTGAACCTTTAATGGATTTTTTTTTTTTTACTCATGATATCTATTTTTTGTAGTGGGGTTTAATTTTGAAGTTTTGTTACAGCACAGTTAACATCAATTCATGATCTGATCAACTTTTAATAGCTGTCAAAACTATATTTGAGACATTGTAGCTGAAAATGTTTTAAATATAGTTTTGACAGGTTGAAGTCCTCAGGTCTTACAATTTGTAAGACCTTAGGACTTCAGCATTTGCACGAGGTTCTAAGGAACCACGTAAATCCTGTTAAATATGACTGATGCAGCCGGCTCTGGTCAGATTGGAAAAAATGACAGTACACCAGATCTGACGCAGTGAGCTGGGTGCATTACAGTGTTGTGACAGGACAGTAATGAGGTCTACCTCTTTGGCGATGGCGTTCATTGAACAAGCAGCTTCGCACATCTTCCGTGCTTTATCCCTTTGCCCGAGGTCTTTGTAGCACTGCCAAAGGAAAAGAAAACAAAACAGACCCAGTCAATGCGTTGTTGGAGCGCCGGTGGGATCCCGCAGAGGGCTGCGTAGCCCCAAACTCTCATCATTTCCAACTTCAAAGTTACTGACCTTGGCTAGGAACACATAGTTGAGTTTGGAATATCCTGGATGGATCTCTTCAACCTGAATGAAAACAAAGCCACACGGTTTTTAAGACACTGGGGACCTTGATAAACCTCGGAGGATATGTCTGTTGAAGTTAGACAGCCTCTCCGGAGGCTTCGCTCAAGGTCACGACCAACATGTTCCAACAGGGACCAGTTAAATCAAATTGATGGGTGAGATCCATGAGGCACGAGGAAGAGGCACGCACGGGAATATTGGCCAGAAGCAAAATTCATTTCTCTACTATATAAACATATGAAATGTGGGAACACAGATTAAGTCTTTCTAAATACTGAGGGTTTGGTCTTTGAAAACTTGGTACAGGAGCAACCTGGAGGCACGTTGCAATCGAGCTCAAGACAAACAGGACTCTGTACACAGCAGGAGAGAACGTCTCAAAACTGAAGAAATAATATTTGGATAGTCCATCTACAGAGAGTTTATGTTTCAGCAGCTTATTAGTCGAGGATCAACAACATATACTCACATATACTCTATAGATTATCTGTTACACATTTTAAATGTGTTACGTTACTGTCAATATTGAATATAAGTCAACATCACATTCAGATTTAATCAATATTAAACTAAAAAACAAGAATCCTTCATCAGCAAAGTCCCCATTTTTGGAAGAGAACCATTAATTTAAACACTAATCCTCTGTTTTTCCATCCCCCTTAGGGATAATATGATTCTGTGGGTTTTCTTCTTATTAACCTGCAAAGGCAGACTGGAAGCTCTCCTAGTTTGTTTAATCTCCTCAGCCAGTGGCAAGTTTGTCAGACTGATGTAAGAGGTAAAAAACACTGAAACATTGTACCTTAAGGAAATTTTTCAGTGCATCTTCGACTGTGGCGCTCGGTGGTTCTCCGAATAACGTGGCAGCAACTTTTCTCTCAAGCCATGACAACTGAGCCACCTACAAGATAAGACACGTGTCAACGTAGAAGCACTTTATTTCAGAATTTTAAAAAAAAAATGCAATTACCAGTAGCTGTATTTCTACAAAACGTCAGGTGAATGTGTAGAGAAGTCAAAATAAATTGGTTTAGTGTGACTAATCTTTCAAAACTAGAGCATTCTGTTGTTTTCCCTCTAAAATGGCTGCAGTGTCTTTCTTCATGAATTAAATTGTGGAATAATTAGACCTCCTCGTCAGCAACCAGACATGTTTTCACACTTAATCTGAAAGGACGCCACAAACAACTGATCAACCTCGTGAGTTAAATGTTTGCCATATCAAAATTTATTGGAAAAATGAAAGCTTTTGGATTTCCCTGCATTTATTCTTTTATGAAAGAGGAAAAACACCATCTGAAGTTAGTGAAATTTGCAAAGTTTTCTACCTAAAACACAATTTCAGCATACATTTATACACCTAATATTAGTGCTACTGTTTGTTTTATATAGTTTTGGGTTGCTTCCTTTCCAGGAGGTGGTTTGTCCTTTACCATCAGTAAAAACAGGCAATTTTGCAGCTCATGGAAATGAAGTTAATAAATTATGTGGCTAGTCCTTTCCATATACGAATACCCACATCATTTCCTTGCTGGTTTTGGTTACGTATCACTTTTCCAAACTATACCAGGCTAGAAAAACAAAATTTTCAAAGTGTAACTCTTCCCGTTTTTTTTCCAAGACCATAGTAACCCTGAGCGCTGATACTTTACACAGGGGCCGAGGTCAAACATGTAATGTTCCTGCCTCGCACCATTCATCAGGGTACTGTCTAATTGCAGGTGTAGCGTTGCTTTGGCGTCATCACAGGACCTTTCAAACAGAACCGCTGGCTGAATGCAAACAGTAGATCATTGTTGAACATGAGCACACCACAGACAGCCCATAAAACTGAATCCCTGAAAATATCAGGTGTTACCTTTCTTCTAAATTCGCACAGTCCCTTAGTCCTGCTCTGGTACCAAGAGTGAAACTGACTATTACATAATGTAATCAGAGCAATCTTTATAATGGCTTCCTTCCTTTCAGGCTTGACAACTGGCACCGAGTTACATGATAAGTAGCTCGTGAAACAACGGGAACAGCAGAACGGTTGTAAAATTTAACAGCTAAATGACAATAATTCCTCATTACAATGTTTCTGTGAGTGAGTCAGTGACTGTGAGACAAGATGTGGTGATCATAGAAACAATCATGAGCTGCATCAAAAACAACTGACAGAACGTGAGGCGAATAGAAACAGGATGAAAATATCTCCCTCCCTGGTACAATCTGATTTGGAGCTAACAATGGCTGGTGTTAACCTCCCGTAGCGCTCTCTGCGAATATCGCAGAGGGAAAAACAAACCTCAGGGAAACCTAAACACTGCGAATGAATGAGGGGAAACCGTGGGTGGGTTAGCAGGGGCGAGGGGGCCACGCAGACATAGGCCATAAATTCACTGTTTGACGACGTGAGGACAGATGGGAGAGAGATAGATGTGTTGTGTTAGCGAGGGTCACATACAGCGTAGCACCAGCGGCCCAGCAGGTAGTAGGACAAGGGGTCTTGTGGGTTCAGCTCAATGGCTTTATCCAGATGATCCTGGGAGGTGAGACAGACAGACAGAGACAGACAGACAGAGAGGGAGAAGATTTTCACTGTTGATTCATGACACGGCTGCTATTTCCACTGCCTTCTGTTCTGACCTGATCTGTCCTGCTTCACCAACCCACAAGTATTTCACAAACACCTCTCACACACGCGATCTCGCCAAGCGACCACACACTCCGGGCTGTCGCGCACCCTCCCTCATTCTTTTCCATTCTCTCTCTCTCTCTCTCTCTCTAGTGCAGATTTTTTTTCATATCTTCCCTCTACTGCACTCTATCTCCTCCTTTCACCTGTCAAAGAGTTTTTGCAGGTACACAGACTCTGAGGGAAGCTGCTGACAGAAGATAAAATGCTACGTGCCGTTGTTCCACACTCTAGATTATGCAACTGAACGGCTGCATAAGTGGCTTAAGTACTATGAGTAGCCATTCCACTCTGTTCTAAAGTCAATGGGACAGGAAATTTCCAACATATTATGGAAAACGTTCATATATTTCTATGCGCATTACAAGAAACGCTGACAAAAAGCTTTAAAATGTGCAGTCGTAGCTACAACTCACCTTGAAGATGTACCCGTTCTTGATCTTGTTCTGTACAGTGTCGTACTCTGCCATGATTCCACACATGATGGCGTACCTGCGGAACATCATGGTGATTCACTTCCACTGTTGACAAATTTTACTGCCAATTAATTAGGTCTTTGTTTTGCTGAAAACAAAACGAGCAGGCGGCTGTCCCAGCTTGTAGTTTATTTTATTAGTCAAATCATCAGTTCTATTCCACACGTGGTGCTTTTAAAAACAGAGTGAGTAAAGGTGATGCAAATGGGAAATACGTCTGTACGTCATTATGTCCCATTACTCATAGAGGCTTCACAAGTGTTTGATAGAGACACTCAGACTTTAAAGAATTTCCTACAATTCAATAACAAAACTGAAATTCTCCTGTTTGCCTTAGTTTGCCAACCCGTTCAATCAAATATTCTCTAATCTGGAAACTCCAACACCAACCGCCAGAAATGTCGGTGTCACCTGAGAGCTTTGACCACTAGGTTAGAAAAGCTCTTCTGAATTATTTCTATCGACTCAGAATGATTTAAGCAGACGGTATAACCAGCACAACGCATCATCTGGCACAACTTCACCTACTTCCAAGATGCATAGAGGGGAAAAACTTAGAATACGTCATGAACTCCAACAGCTCTTATGAGCCCCTTTAACACAGCACTTTTGTTCCGGGAAAATTTCACCTTTTTTCTGGAACGACATCTGTGTAAACGAAATGGTGGGATTGGGGATGCAAATAATCAATTAATCCATTAATCATTATTCGGTTGACCTTATCGATCAATTAACAATTAACTGATTAATGGCAATTTTCCTGAAAACCTGAATTTCTCTTTCGATTGGGTCTATAAGAATAAAAGCTAAATATTGTTTATATTCGTCATGAAAAAAGCATGTCATATTCGTTAATGATTGATTTATTGTACCATCAGGGATACAGTACAGGCAATGATACTTATGTTGTAACTACATAAATTCTGCAGAGAAATTCAATAAAATAAATGGATCTGAAGAGGGGCAGTTTAGAAGAAATGGGCATTTCTGACTTTGCATCACTGATATGATGAAGTGAGATTTCAGTGGAGATGCCGGAGATTTTGTTTTAATGGTTTTATTACATATTTATTACTGTAATGCTTTTAATGTTTTATGTAAAGCACTTTGAATTGTCTTGTACATGAAATGTGCTATATAAATAAACCTGCCTTGCCTTATTACTTTATTTTGCTTGTAATATTTTATTTTTCTGTGAAGAACTTTGTAGCTTTCATAGGAAAAGTTCAATATAAATCATTTTTACTGTATTAATATTTATTATAATGTAAAACAGTAAGTTCCAGAGGTTGGGTGATGTAGTGAACATACTTGATATTGATGTTTTAAATAACTACATCCTCCTTTCACAGACATTTATTTCAAATGATCGGAGTACCTGAATAAGTACAATAAGCTACTTACAGTGTTGTATAATGGAACTCTTACAGTATTAATGCACAGCTGGGGAATGTATTTACATCTTTTTCGATTGAATTTTTAGAACCTGTCAGGACTATGAGTGTGTGGTTTGTCCACTTTCACTTGCGGGAGTTTGAGTTTATGTGTAAAGCTTCATCTTACTGAAAATTTAACTAAGTTCGGAAAAATATTGGGTTAAACATATGGAGATATTAATTCATATATTGTCCAGTCCTGTTTCAATTCAGCATTTAGTGCAGGCCTTACACTCAGACTCAAAATTTCCCACATCTTACGTTCTCTAAACACAAAAGTTTCCACTTCTGCTACAAGAAAACAACAACCTCTACAGCTGCCTGTTGACTAGATGCTCTTCTTGTATGTGAAAAGTGTGTTCAGTATATGTAATAATCGAAGGAATTACAACAGGTAATATACAAAACAGAACAGATAACGGGTGGATTTGTTATTACAAATTGAAAATAATGAACTTGACTTGACAGATGAACATTTATTTAATCTCACCAGCAGTGACAAGCATGCTTGCGGTTCATATTCATACGGGTAAATCAATTACAACTGTGAGCCACCATTTGACACAGTTAGGGATCAAGTAACTGGCTCAAGGGCAACTCAGCTCCATCACCTAATACACCCACCCGCTCAGCTCCGCAACATGAACCTTTGACCGTGAATACACAATATCACTGCTGTCCTCGGTGTGCCAAGTCTTTATAAACACAGCGTATCAGTGGCACTTATTTGTTTAGAAGCAGAATACTGTGCAGAAGGAAGTTAATTATTTTCAAGGTAACATCAGGTTTCTTCTTTCAAAACAGAAGCCTATTAGAGTTAGCGTTTGATACTGTCTTGAAAACCTGAGCTTTAAGTGGAAGAAGCCAACACTTTGTACACTATTTCCCAATAGTCAGGTGGGAGAGTGAAGCTTTGGCAGTGCCTTTTACTCACACAACCTTTTCTGTGGGTCACTAAGAATGCAACAGTGAAACACCAGTAGCACTCAGCCCTCTTTAGCCGGACTCCTTTGTTAGACATCAGCGGAGATAAGCCGCTTCACCTCGATCCCTCACTCCTTAATTAAAAACTCTGACTTGGACCAGTGAGCAGGTGGAGGGGAAACAAAGACTGATTTCATCTTTGGGATCTGCAAGTCAGCATGACACCGAGGGTTTGGAGACAGGAGAGCTGATCAAAGTCTTTTCACCGCGAGCCTGCTTTAATCCCACCGGTACTCTGATGAACACCACACAGCGACATCAGCATCCATTTCTAATAAGGATCGGCGTGTATAAAGCGTCTTCTGACACGGTGTTGAAGATGGAATATGTGTGTGTGTGTGCTACTGTAAATGGATTTTTACAAGACACGATTTCTGTCCATCTTTCTGGTTAAAAAGTGTAACAGACAGAGTGAGAATCATGGTTAAAAATAAAATAATAAAATAAAATAAAACTAGTAGCCACAATATTACTTCTTTAACGGAAATAAGAAATAAAAATGAAATTAAACATTTCATTTTTGTTTTCATACAATATTATATTCAGATTTTCAAGACTAAAATGACGTTACATACCTTTAATAAACTCTCCTACCTTTGTAGCCTTCTGTAAATTAAAGTTTTCCAGAAAACACCTAGCAAATGAAAATTAAGTACATAAAAACTAAACAAACACAAGTTGGTTCCTCAAAACAAAACTCACATATACTACATGTTCATTCATTTTATCAGGTGAATTGCGTGTCTAGATTAAAACGTCATATTGATATTCCAAAGTCTCACCAGCAGAGGGAACTCTGGTACCAGAACACACTTAGTTCTACCAAACCCACCAACAAATTGACTATGTATCCACAGTCTGTATCAGTCACTGAATAAAGGATAAAGCTCATTGTTTCCACACATCTGTATTATAGTATCATTAAGTTTTCTTCTTCAAACTAAAACTCAGACACTTATGTTAACAGTCAAAATAACACAGTGTCTTATAATCTTCATGTGGTGCATCAGCTGATAGTTTACATTATTGCTCTTTTATCTTAGCTCTGTTTTTCAGACTGAAAACAGCCACAGTAAAACCACAAATCACCTCAGTTTTCTGTTTGGTTTGTGTTGTCAATAGCTGAACTAAAGATCTGTTTGAAATCATCCAAACAAGGTCAGAACTGTTACACTTTAGTCTGAACAGTTGATCAACAAACAGCAACTTAGCAACAATAATAACATCCCATAATAACTTTATACCTACATAAGCCTCAGAATCAAACTCATCCGTGTTGCCATTTCAACATCAAACTCCATTCTTTTAATTTAGAGCAGGAGTAGAAATACTACATAAAGCCACTTTAACTGAAGGTAAAATCAAAACCAAAACTGAAACACTAATAAAAATAAATAAAAATGTCCAAACTATAACTGGTAAAAATTAGTGGGTTGCAGCAAAGTAAAAAATATTGCAGCTATCCACAAGTTCTATCTTCACCAAAATAAATTTAAAAAAACAAAAAAAAACAAAACAAAAAACAAAGCAGAATTCGTCTTGTAATCAGGTGAAACCCATCTATTTTCTGTACTATTATATCCATCATTACTCCTACTTACTGCCGGTGCTTCTGAACATTAACGATGATAAGACAAGTACTAACCACATCACTTCTAAGTGTCTCAAATATTCACTGAAAAGCAAACAAAGGCAGATGAAAAGTGTGTAACTGTAACCAAAAAGATCTGTTTATTTTCTTAAGGTAGCGCTGGGTGCGGCAGCGCTGCCACTGGTTGGCGCTCGATGAGTGGGAGCTCGACAACCTCACAGGAGCAGAGATGCTATCTGTCTGTAGTCGAGATGCCTGGCTTCCAATGAAAACAGACTTCTGGATGTAAAGGCAAATCCATCACCAATGATTAAACGTCTGCTGGAAGGAAACAGAGCCGGGATGTTGGGCCACTGCTGTTTAATCCAGGTTTGACTGAAGTGATCGGAGCAGCGAAACATATTAAACTATTATAAGCATTACCAAAACAGCCTTCGTACTGTTCATATATGTTTATCCTTGATCTGTACAGCAATTTTGTGTTTTATGCATAGTCAGAATTTAGTCTGATATGTGAGGATTTTTGAGTTCCTTAGGGAATCTGACATAGCAATTTAGGGTAGGTAAAGGGGTGGGAGATTATAAATTAAACTTCATCCCGCTCCTTTTCGAATGGTTTACTTTCTTTTTTATATAATTCTTTTGTTGTTTGATTTTATTGCAATATTCGCAATAAATAAACAAACAAAAAAAC
Organism: Sphaeramia orbicularis; assembly: GCF_902148855.1. NCBI lineage: Eukaryota > Metazoa > Chordata > Actinopteri > Kurtiformes > Apogonidae > Sphaeramia > Sphaeramia orbicularis. The sequence goes on from NC_043971.1 coordinate 7,133,089, forward strand.
TAACAAACAATATACATATAAATATATATATATATACACATATATGCGCACCCACATACACACACACACACACACACACACACAGTATTAAGAATCAGTTGTATATTTTTATATATTTGCTTGTTTTGCTAAAACATGCCCAACTACTGATTCAACTAAGCATTTTAGCTGCAAATTATTAAATTATTTATAGTGGAAAAATGCCATCTGTGATCGTAAATTAAATGTCTACGATAATAAAAAAAAAAAAAATCAATAATTCTCTATAATGAGCTCAATGAGGTGCAACTTTGTCCCAGGGGTTCTGCTAATGTCTCCAATCATACTGTAATATACTGATGTGATTAAACACTATAAATCTAAGCCGTGGTAGGATGAGGAGGGAGACGGGGGCAGCATACCAGAAGGGAGTAATCATAAATGGAATTAAGCATTGCCCAGGTGAGGGCTGTGGGAGAGATTGCTCAACATCCATGACACCGCAGGACATATTTTTACTCCCATCTGATTGGGTGGTTCTACTATTATTCAACATGTAGCAATTCTGCAGTGTTACTGAGAAGCATGTGAAACATACTAGTGTGAAAAAAATGTTGATGGTATGCATAAAAACAACAACAACGAGCTAGAAGCACTAGACGATGTCACACTAGGAAAGATGCCTTATAAAAATAAAAATGAGCGAAGTGTAGACAATATTTAGAATATTTCCACCACTTTCCACTGCCTTCAGCTTGCCTGTTCTGACAGTAAACTGAAAGCCATAAGTAACTTTCTCTAGAAAATCACAAATTTCAATGGCGATAAAACACAAGTTCCTGGTCTGAAGTGGCCACAAAGGCTTTTTTGTAGATGTTTTAAAGGTTCAATGTGTGATATTTAGTGATAACTAGTCGTGATCTTACAGATTTTCACCAACTGAAAACCCCCTAGTCCTCCACTATGGTTTTCATTAACGGGATAATGACTCCAATACATTCCAAAGGAGGAAGGAGAAGAAGGAGAAGAAGAAGAAGGAGGAGGAGGAGGAGGAGGGGGAGAAGGAGGAGGAGAAGAAGATGAAGAAGGAGAAGAAGAAGGAGGGGAAGAAGAAGAAGGAGAAGAAGAAGAAGGAGAAGGAGGAGAAGAAGAAGAAGAAGAAGAAGGAGGGGAAGAAGAAGAAGAAGGAGGAGGAGAAGGAGAAAGAAGAAAAAGGAGAAGAAGAAAAAGAAGGAGGAGGAGGAGAAGAAGAAGAAGAAGGAGGAGAAGAAGCAGAAGAAGAAGGAGAAGAAGAAGGAGGAGGAGGAGAAGAAAAAGGAGAAGAAAAAGGAAGAGGAGAAGAAGAAGAAAAAGAAGAAGGAGGAGGAGGAGGAGGAGGAGAAGAAAGAGAAGAAGGAGAAGAAGAAGAAGAAGAATGTTCAGAGCTACAGCTGTTTGTAAACATGGCAGAGTCAGTGAAAGGCCATCCCTCCTCTCTTTGGGGATAAATGGCTTATTCTACAGGACACATTAATACATCATGAAATCCTACTTGTGTGGACTACATTCCATTTCTTCTAGATCCTGAAAAAATGTTGGTATGTCCATGATATTAGTTAGAGTTACTTCATACTGGTGCTGAACTAGTGTGTCCTGTCCTGTCCACAGTAGTAGCAGTGCTAGTGTAAACAGCCTTCCTGATTGGTCTGCTTCTCTGACCTCGGTGCACACGCCCCCAGCATCTACCAACACAGAATATCACCAATTTTATCACGATTCTCAAACTTACTACTATATTCCTGGTGATTCTCTAGTAGTTCAAATTTTCCTGGGTGTTCGTAACATGTTTTCCTGCAGCGTAGCAAACTCAGAACACACATTTATTTGTGTTTTTAATGTGTTGGCTCACTCTGCCACCTGGACTTTCCCCTGCACTTCACAAAGGACTCACTGAGTGATTATGTTGCAGCGTATCCCCACCGGTCTCCTCAGTAGTAGAAATTATAGAATTAAGCTGGCTAACAATCATGTTTTTATGCATGGTGTGTGGGATGTTTTTGTTCTTATGCAACATGACTTGATCACCGTGTGGAAGCGCATGAAGAGTCAGAGCTGTGGGGAAGGGGAGGGGCCAGAGGAGGTGTGTTTAACAGTATGGGATGTGAAGGTGTAGGGAGGTGTGTCTGGCCTCGGGGGCCTTCTTGCTGTTGTTTATCCTTTCTTTTCTGAGGTGAAATACTATCCCTCCTTGACTGTCTAAGGAAAAAAAAAAAAAAGGGAAATATCAAGAAGACGAGGGAAAAGTGGGCGGCGTCAAAAATGACAGGGGAAGATGAGAGGAGGACAGAACATTTAATTGCGCAAGGTTCGTCTGTGTGTGTTTTTATCACAGCTCAGTGAAATCCCCCACTCTGCTGGGCAAAAACAAAAGGGCCTAAGTGTCAGCTGCGTGGCGGAAACAGCACAGTGATTCCAGCCTTCAAATCCAAACATAGAGAGCTCACTGAAACCCGGGCTCCAGGATAAAACCTGCACTCACACAGGAGGAGGAACTCGAGGAATTCAAGGACGACCTGTGTGAGACAATGTGCAGGAGTGAGTGAAGAGCGCTGATAAACATAGCCCATGACAGGATGAGCTGACGGTGTGTTTTCTTTACACTGGAGGTGGGATTTGTGGCTGTGTGTCAAGTGTTCCCACAGCGATGAACCGTAGTACAGTGAGGTCTGAAGTTTACGCACACACACGGTTTCCACGGCTACTGGGAGCAGAGCACAATGCTCCCACGGCGACACCAGCGACGATCACAGCAACCGAGGCACGTGTTTGAAATTAAAGTTGTCTTTGTGGAGGTCAAAGTGACCCCCCGGCCACCCCTAACCCCACCTCCCTCCCTTTGACTGGCACTGCCACAGGCTCCGTGGTTAATCCGCGGCCCTTTGTACCATCAGAGAGGCCCTATAGTCAGGGATTTACATGGGCTGAATTCACACGGTGGGATCACTGAAAATGCACCTATAAACAAAGCCAGTGATACAAGAATGCAATCACATCTCCCAGCCGCCGGCCTGCTGAGATTATACAAATAGGTTTCACAGTAACTGTCACGAAAGCAACTCATGTAACACAATGCATGTATAGGCTCACTTACAAGAGACATCCACACACAATGACATTACTTTTGCGGTGCAATTATTTATGTATATTATACTGGTATTTATTTCATTGTATTTTGTTTCTGGAAAATGTGTTGTTTAAACCCCTGTCTGCTATTGTACTGAAACTTTTCCATAAAGTTTAATCTGCGATATGTATATGTATATCTATGTATTTACATTAGGGGTGCAACGGTACATGTCATACTGTCGTACGCCCCTCGCAGTTCGGTACATGCATGTACTGCGGTACGGCTATGGACAGACAATTGTCGTTTTCAAATGACATTTCTGGACAACTTACATTTATATTAGAGCTTTGCAAGACGACTGGTTTATGGAATTGTGCAGTCATTGGTTGGAGTCGGACACGGCTTAAGCCAGACTTTCTTCTTCTCAAAAAACTTTACTCTTCTTCATGGTATTCAGCATTTAGTTCAGTATATGATATTTATTGTTTTTTACCCTATGCTGTACAGTGTCCTTGGGTTTCATGAATGATGCTTTCAAAGAAAATGTATTATTATTAATATTGATATTAATATCATTATTATCATCATCATCATCATCATTGTTATTATTATTATCATTATTATTATTATTATTATTATTATTATTGCCGCTGATAAAGCCAGAGCTAAAAACACATATTACATTATATAGTCAGTTTTCTTTTGTAATGCTGTACTGGCTACTTGTTTGCCTCTGAAGAGTGAAATCTGATGTGGAAGATGTGGAGGTGTCTAATCTGTAAAGCCCAGAGAATTACATATTTACACATATGTGGAGACACTGTTTGACTTCATTGAGTACACTTATACATATCCAACTTCAAAACACCCTTTATTCGAGCACAGAGCTTTCTGAGCCTGACAGTGGAAAAGTATGCATAATCTATTGAGAAGTGACGACTGTTACGAGTACATCATGTTCATAAATCAGTGCAGGATCTTAAAATGGCAAATGCACTGTCTTAAAAAGGATGCCGCATGTTTTTGTCTGTGTTCACTGTCTTAAAACTTGTAGCTGCACATCAATATTTTTGAGTGGATCAAAGCTTTGGGCTATTTAATGTAATCCCTGGTTCTTTCACCGAGGAAACAGCCTTAGTGCTGCACTGTGCAAATAAATACAAACCTGCTGAATGAGTGCCATGGTTTTGCGATTGAAGTTAAATATCAGTTTCTGTGAATGTGAACACAAGGCACCATTGCTCCTGTGTTTACTGTCCTGTATTTTCTATCTGCAGATAATTCTCTATGGGATGCAGTTCATGAATTAAGTTAAAGGAGTGACAGTTTGCTTTTTTTAAATGGAATTATGCATTTTAAAACATTTCCCTGTGGTCTACATAAACTGTAAATGCTCTGCTTGGGTCTGAATTCTTCATTAATTCAACTCCACAGGTCCAGCTTCAGCCCTATTTCTGAGTAATGACACCAGAAAGGCGGTTTTGAGTGCTGGCCTTTTAAATCCAAATGAGCCACTTCACGCCCCACCCCCTCCAGGTTGTTGACTGTGCTTTTTGTCCCGTTCATCCACTTGTGTTTGTTACCTCAACCAACAACTGAACATTTTAGGTAATCGGCTCAAAGTTTGGACATATTTTCAGTTTTTACTACAACCACTACTGCTGATAAACAATTATGTCTTACTCAGAGAAATGTTCGTCTGAAGTCTTGACCTTACACGTGCAAATGTCGTGACCTAACTAGTTATAAAACATAACAAACTAGGCAGGATTTAAAATGGGTTGTAGAAAGTCAATTTTTGCCGGAATTAATATAAAGTTAGCTTTGCAGCACCTGGAGGGTTCAAATTCAAACTTTTTGAACTATTAGGGTCCAAATACACAAATAAATGAACCAAAGACTAATAAAAGTGGGTTTAGCAAAATATGACCCTTTAAACCTGCTCTTATTAAGCAAATACTGGGGGCCAAAGATGGTTTAGGTAAAACCTTTCTCATGCACTATTTCATCTAGATTTAGACACGGTTGTATTTTACCACCATTGATAAGAGTGTATTAACCACGGCCTGTGACTTGCTCTACAAGCTACGGATGCAACAAAGCAGGTTTGTTGAGAGTGCTGGCCTCAAACTAAACTGCTGAACTGTCACTCAGAGATGTTTCAGTGAGTACACAGTTGCTGTCTTGGCAACTGAGATTTACAGGCTATCATTTATGGCTAAATCTCCAACTGGGGATTGTACAATATGCTTAAAATAGGCTCTAAAGAGTAAGGTGATACCTTGCAAATGAAGATATACAGCACTGGTTTATGCAGCACAGTTGTGAGTCTTCTAATATAAAGCTGTTCACATACTGCTGCAGTAAGAGGTCGTGAACTCTGTAGAATTTTCTCTGTTTCTGCAAAAGTACGACCTAAAACAAGAGGTTTGCACAATTTTAGGTCAAGGGAACTCAGTGATTGAGACACTAATTCCTTTATGCATTTATGAATTTAGAATGACACATACTTTTGCAACACACGCAAATACCAATTAGACAGTTTAGCTTAATAATTATATAAATAAGTTTAATGGTTTGAGTTATTTGGGTTCTTCATTTAATTTTAGTCTGCATTTTATTATGAAAATGTGAACTACAGTGACTGTCCATACTACAACACATAACACACTCCACGTAGATTTATAAAGAATGCTTAATCCCATTTATAATCCTCCACGTCCAGTAAAATAGCTATTCTGCATCTAATCAGCAGATTAAGACTGAAGAATCACTATGTTTCATAATGCATAACTTACTGCAAATGACAAATTGAATGAACAGCGTGAAATATGTCTAACTGAATACATGGTGTTAAGTTTAATATTAATAATGTTGTGTCTATTAACTAGAGCTGCACAATATATTGTTTGAGCATCGACATCGCAATGTACGTGTGCGTAATAGTCACATCGCAGGTCCTGCAGTGTAGGAGGCAAATGAACTCAACGTGTTCTCATCTAATTTCAAGGGTATGTGACACACTACACGCAGCGATCCACCAATCACAATCGTTCTTAATCAGTTTGGAGTGAGTCGCTGGTAACAATATTGAAAAATGAGCAACGAACAAGAGAAAAATCACAGAAGAGGAAGACCTGGTGCCAAAAAGAAAAGCAACGTCAGTTATCTGGAATTATTTCAGCTACAAGAAGGACGATATTGAAACAAGTGTTCTGTGTCAACAGTGTCTTCCACCTGTCGACACAACGAGAGGAAACAGAACCAATTTGTTTTACCATTTATGTTGGCGCCACACAGCGATTATATCCTCCTGAGTATTTTTTCATATCGCAGAGTTTTAAAAAAATCGCAATGTCAGTTTTTTCCAATATCGTCCAGCACTACTATTAACAATCAAAATGTAACATATTTGGATCTGTGCATCGGATGCTGACTTTCATTGATTTCCAAAATGTGCTATACAACCATAATCTGCCAGTCTTTAATTCAACCAAATTCAGCCTGTATCGCCACCCATTCCAAAACCTAAAGCCTGTATAATTAGAGTAGATGGCAATGAGGAGATTACATTTCTTTCATTCGCTCTGGCTATGTAAAGTTCTTTCTGCAGGTAGTTTCAGTGGCAGACCAGGAAATGACTGGCAGCGCCTCTGAACAACATCTGCCACGCTGTGACAAGCTGGGCGGCATTCAGGAAAACAGGTGACAAGTTTTCTCACCGCATCGCTACACTAAGTAAACAGTTACCTCAGACATAAACTTCCTTGCAACACTACCTGGCACCATCCCCAGTCGCTGCCTGTTCTCTCCTCCAAGTGCAGCTTTACCTACTTTTCCCCTCCTGTCCATTCAACTTCTGCTCAGTTTAAGAATCTTACAAATTCCATTAGTGGATATAGGATTAAGCATTAAGCTTTTTCAAAGCTGTTGCTCATAATTAACTAAACAAACACGGCCTTCTATTTCACTTGACGTCTCAAGTGCTGCGGTATGTGCATGAGCTAATGCTAATTATTCCCTAACGAACGGAGCAAACAGGACTGCTGGCTCAAGTGATAGGTTTGGGTCTGTTCTCCACACGCATGTATACACAAAGTAACCACACGATCTCAATTACACTGGACACTTATTCAGGGAATGTAATTAACGGTAACAAATACGTACACCAAGGAAACTATTAGTATAGTATATGTGTGCAAACAAAGTGCACTGTTTACAGTATGTAATTCATATATACAAGCCTAATGTTGAACATGACTTTAACAAATTAAAATAAGAAGGGGTCTTTCATCATTTTATTGAAGCGTGTCAGGAGCAAAGATCAGCTTGCAAGCCCTCAAACCCCAGAAGCTGATCTCAGACCTGCATCTGGTGCAGTGTTCAGGTCTCTATTCCAGGCCTGGATTCCACGTATGATCAGGAGTCAAGTTTTGACACGAGCGGTGTTTCAGATGAGGAATGCACCACTGGGGCCTGCACAAATACAAACGGGATTCATGCCATCAGACCCACTCCGCACCGCTAATTAAAAGAAAGGGGATTTTTCTCTGAGTCACCTGGCAACCAGGGAGGTATAAAAGAGGAGAAGAGCCTCTGAGCTGAGGACCACTCTGTGCAATGCCACCCAGAATCAGAAAAAGGTAAAAACAGAAAGCAGTGGTTCATAAATGTACTTTGACTTGTTTCTCTGTGCATAAAGTAGGGTTAGGTGACATAGATAAAAATGTAAAAAAAAAAAAGATAATATTAAATAAATGTTGAATCATTATGTCTTTCAAGCTAAAAGGCTGAGTTTTTGTCCTGTGTGAAACTTCATTTGCTTTTTCAAGCTCTAATCATTTTTATATAACACTTGTCAAGCACAGAATTATAGCAACATTTCACAAACCTAGACATTCAGAATGATTAGAATGAGAAAACCTTTTTTCAACATCATAATATGAAATTAAGTAAAACAACTACAAATTTAAACTGTGGTTTAGCTAATAATCTGTACAAGTAAATCCAAAAAATCTAAGACAAATGCATATTGTGATAGTTACTGATTCAAAACCCAGTCCCTGCAGATGGTATGAAAAGAACATATTTAACGTTTCCCTAATTTTCTTTACAAATCCATTTCTGCCATTTAAGCCTGCAACTGCAAGTATTAAAAAACAGGGAATTTTGACTTTGTGATTAGAAACAGTCAACGATCTCAGGCTCAAAAGCAACTTCCAAAACAATGGGGAGTTACACAATTTGCTCTCAAGTGAAAAAAATCCTTAAATAACTCAAAAACAATGTTCTTCAGAGGAAGAAAAGAACGGATTTAAAAATTATACCCTCTATGATGCAGAGCATGACTAGAAGATTAAAATTATCGTTGTGTAAACAAATACTAGTAAAACGCTTTGTATTAACCGTCTGACAAAAAGTGCCATGGATTTCTCTGCTCAGATGCATGTGGGATTGAGTGTCAATGTGCACTGTTATCGACAATGAGTAACAGGTACAGGTTTAGTATCCACTGCTTTCTGATTTAATGTAGGGATGTTCTGATAGTGGCTGCTGATCAGGCATTTTTTTTTAGAAGACTGGATTGGATCAGATTTAGTCACAAGATCAGGCCAATCTGGGCCTGGTTCTAGGGGGGGGCAATGTCCTCTTAAATGACCTGCCCCCTCAAATGAAAATTTCCAAAAGTAGGAAAAGGGAAGTGAGGTGCACAACAGCAGGAAACTTAGAGGAATTAGTAAAGCCTCTTAAGTTTCACTTTCAGTTCGTACAGTCGTATGGTCTGCTCATATTTATTGTGAGGTATGAACAGCATGGAACGCACCCCCCCATAATGCCTGGCTGAACCTGTCCATAGACACATATAGCAGGGGTGGCAAACATACGGCCCATGGGTCAAAACCAGCCCAAAATATGAATTTAGAAAGTGCAAAAATTATACTAAAGTTGTTAAGAGTCAAAGGTGTCATACTTGCTTTAGTTCAGGTTCCACATTCGCCCAACTGTGATCTCAAATAAAAAAATAATACCATAATAACCTATAAATAATGACTCCAAATTTAAATCCAAATTTCATAGTAAAAAGTATCACCGTCGGCAAAAATGATTATAAAAATATCGGCTCGGAAAAATCCTAATTAATGCATCTAATTTAATGTACATTCTCTGTACTGTGCTGTCTTTTCTGATTTGGGCTGTAGAATTACCAGCCTTGCATTACAACAATGTTTAAAGGGAGAAAACATGACAGAAGAAAGCAAAAACGTCTGCCGATTTCACTGCTTCACCACAGACAGATGACTATTATCAGGACAACTCCAAACACTAAATATTTATGGTCAGCTGTAAGTATGTCCTGTTCACACTGGGATGCAACCACCAAAATAAAGGAAGAGCAAACGCAACAACAACACACCATTAGTCACATGAGCTTTCCAGTGTACCCCTCAGTTAACCTACAGTAGGCAGTGTTTACATTCCTAAGAGTGGATGTGATGCTATCAGGTGGATGGGGGGACGATCTACAGGAAGATGTTTGGGAGTAAAACTAGTGTTTGAACCTACATACATGTCTACAAAACATGCAGCAGCATTCACACACATTACGAATACACATTTCAGTGCTAAACGCTTTACTAGTTTAGGCCCCTAAAAAAAAAAAAAATCAAACTGCAACAGTAAGTCACTTTTCTTCGCCTGTGGGCTTTCTGACAAGTTTCCTCTGATTTGTTCATGTTACGCTTGCTGAACTTCCCAAAGTAATGCCCGAGTCAAACACTCAGTCACACGCTGTGGAACAGCTGCTCCAGGCTGACACGTCACTCAAAAAGGTTTCTGGCCCCAAAAGGAAAGTACCTGTGTTAATAAGAAAGGAAAAAAAAAACTCAAACCCACCACTGATGACTTTCAGCACATGTAGGGTTCAGCCTCACTGCCTCTTCACCGACTCTTTTCCCTGAGAGAAAAGAAAAAGAACAAACTGATAATGATGCTCCACTGAAAAACATAATCAACACGTGCAATTCACCTGGCCCGGACGTTCCTGTTCACGTGACTTGAAGAGGAGAGAGCGTGGATTAGTCGACTCTAGGGGTGTGTTGACTAAGAGAACACAATAGGATGTGCGTAAACCTAGAAGTATCAGTGGGCGCTGCATTAAAGCAATAAAAAAGAGAAGTGGTATGACATGTGGTCCAGGAAGAGAGCTTCAAATCCTTCAATGCTCAGTGCAAGCGTCTCATTCCATTTTGTCTATTAATACCTAATTGAATGTTAAATATGACGCCGTGTTGCTTTAAATAACCGTGTCCCTAAAGGTGTCAAAGGCACAGACACAGGTGTCACTGAAGGAAGCACCTGGCCAGCGATCATTAGAAGCACACTGATGAGGAAGGATTACACAGAAACAGGTCAGTCCAGTCTGAACTTCAGCACAATCACAAGACAGCCTCTGTTTGTGACGAAAAAAAAAAAAATAAAAAAAAAAAACATTACGGTCTACTGTGCAAAATGTGAGAGTGTAATTCAAGAACAGTAAGGGAAGTCATTGTACCCTGTTTTTAAAGGACCTGCGGGACATCACCGAGAAAAATGTTTTGTCATCGTGAAGTTGACTTTAGGACTGAAAGGCGTTCTCTTTGTTTGGTGTAACTCTATTTTACAGTATGTGGAACAGACTGGACATTTTACACCTAAAAAATGAGACTATTACAACCCAAGAGGAAAAAGAAAACCTAAAAAAAAGTATGATTTATTACTTCGGTTTAATTTTCTTTTAGGTTGTTTGTTTAGTTGTTGCAAAAACAACTTATAAATGCGTATAATAAGGAAATCATCATTAAAAACAGCGTAAAGTATCAAAGTACAGTACAAACAGAATGGAATGAACTGAATGTGCTTGTCTGTAAAGACATGTTGCAAGATTCAAGCTCTGTAATGTTAGAGAGTGACTAAGGTTATTTAGCTTATTCACAGTTAATACAACGTGTAACGCAATCAAACTTGTCAATTCACACTAATGCAGTCCTAATGACGACTTTTCTTCTTATTTTAATGACTCAGTCACAATTATAGCTGAATAATTCCTCTGGACGACGCAAAATGGTTCATACTTGGAGTTTGGAGGAAAAAAATTGGTAGTAGGTGCTTCAGTGGAAAGGAATCAGGTGCTTACCAAGGACAGGAACAGAACAAATGAAAAACAAGTAATAAAAACATTTATTTTAGATCAGAAGGCTTTGGACTTGTTTCTGGCTGTTGTAGTGTTTTTTTTATACTTGTAATTTGTCACATTTATCAAAGATGTAACATTAAATCTAATCTTGCCAAACATAGTCTTTACCACTTTTGGTCAATTAAAGTTTGGGTTTTCCAAATGATAGTGACTATATTTACATGTACACTAATAAAACAGTATTATTCTGAGTATGATGATATTGTAAATTTGATAAAGGGAATGAAATGAAATGAAATTAAGCTTTACTCTGAATGTTGTATTTCGCTGTGAAGACATGAGGTTGACTGTAAGCCAGTAGTACTCCATTTGGGATGTTCTTTCAACAGTATACAGTACATTCAGAATATATTTCTCACGAGGGGACTTTACCACAGATTGGAACACATGACCTCTTGTCTGTATATGTACACTCTGTGGAAACCAACAAGCCATTACTTTGAAAGGCCAAGGTTAAAGATACATGGCCAAAAGAAAAAGTCATATTTCAGCTTGAAGGATGAACACACATACTTTTAAAAAGGGGTTATATGTAGTATTTCTACTTTTAAATGTTAAAAATGAGGACTGTAATGTGTGAATCGGAGCATTTAGAAAAAAGAGCTGTGAAGTTCTGCCAAAGAGATGCCGATGTATTGGATTGTAGAGATAAGAAGTGAATGAGCCAGGGGATTTGGTCAAGGCAGACGGCCATCCTCCAGGAGTCTGGGTCTGCTCCAGGTTTCTGCCTGTTAAAGGGAAGTTTTTCCTCGCCACTGTCACCAGTCACAAGTGTTTGCTCCTGGAGGATTCTGTTGGGTTTCTGTAAATTGGCTTAGAGTCTGGTTTTGACCAACTCTATATGTAAAGTGTCATGAGTTAACTTTTGTTATGATTTGGCACTATATAAATAAAATTTGATTGATCTGATTGATTGGTTGATTTATGTGACCACTAGAAGGAGTAGTGAGTTACTGAAACTAACGCCACAGGGCCTTTGACTGCAGCATCAGAAAGTGACCAGATGAGATGAGAACCACTAAGAAACGACTTTTAGAGTCGAAGAAAGTGAGACTGAGATAAAAGCTAGAAGCACTGTTGTTGTTTTCTCCACCGGACACAGCTCTAAATGAAAAGAACGGAGTTTGGTGATGATGGTGACTTTGATTCTGAGGTTTATGAAGGTATAAAGTTGTTATGGGATGTTATTATTTTTGCTAGGTTTCCGTTTGTTAATCCATAGTTCAGACTAAACTGTGACAGTTCTGACCTTGTTTGTTTGATTCCAAACAGATCTTTAGTTCAGCTACTGACAACACAAACTGTACAGAAAACAGGTGATTAGTGGTTTTACTGTGGCTGTTTTCAGTCTAAAAACAGAGCAAAGCTAACAGAGCTATAATGTAAACTATCAGCTGATCTAGCATGTGAAGATTATAAGACACTGTATTTTGAATTTGATTCTGTCAAAATAAGTGATACTTGGTGGTTTTGTGTGATCTGGTGAGAGTTTGGAATATCAATACTACATAGTGCCCCATTAAAGGTTCTAAAATACTTGGCTATCTGGTATTAAATTGTATGCAAACATTGAAATGCTATACTTTTCAAGATGAAGGTTAGATGACTAGTAGAAGAAGGCTGTGTTTGCATGGTTGAACAAATGTGCCTCAGGTCGAAATATTTTTCATGTTGATCACACCATGAACGGTTACATGTATATGAGAATATTTGCTAATTATTTATTCTTATTAGCCTTGTAAACAGTTCTAGATGAGTACTGCCTGCTTCAAATAAGAGCAAAAAACCTCAATATTTTGTGCATGTCATCTGTTGGATTTGGAATTTAACCACAGTAACAGCTGCTGGGGTACTAAAGCACCTCATCTACAGCTTGGTACAAACTAAAACAGTTACCAGTTTCTGCATGGGTCTTCTTCTCTTCTGTTGTGGAGCTGGCATCGTGAAGGTCGCAGTAAGCTCGAATTAGCCGCCAAAGGAAGGTGGAGTTCTGTCCAAACTAGAAAAGTACATCACAATGTTCAGACACTGTTCTGTGTTGAGTAAATGCATCAAAGGTCATTCATACATATTATAACAGACCTCCTCTTGCTGCTCTAAAAGGATGCTGAGGCTTTCTCGTTTGTCGGAATCAGTGCCTTGGTGTAAACGGTCGATCCTCTCCAGGAGGATGGATAGTTTGTCTGCAGGTTGTTCTTCATCCCTCTGTTCTGCATCACTCAGCTCTTCTTCGTCAGAGTCAGTCAGTGCAGTGATATACCTGATAACACAAACAGACACAGGGAACAACATGTTAGTAAAGAGAAAACACATCTCCAGTCTGCTGTCAACACGTGCAATTAAACGTTACTGATGTGGATTCAAGCTGAACTGAATACCAAGATGGTTCCAATCACCAGTCTCCATCTCACCATCAAGATGTGCAACTTGGCCTCGGGAAGCGTCAATAAACAACCTGAATGCTGCCAGTTTGCTTGAATTACTAGAAGACGGCCCGTGTTCCAGTAATACATCTTCTGCTTGTGTGGTGCAGTGAAAACACCTCAGCTAAGGAATTTTTCAGATCAATCAAAATCCTGTCTTAACGAGCATTTTCTTACGAGCAGATCTCTGCCAGGTCTGATTATAAAGGATCAATCTTCAGTGCCTGTTTACACACAAACGGCACCGGGTTTGTTTACATAAGTGGGTCACTTAATTGTTTATAAATGCTAGCTGTTAAGAAACTCTTGACGTCTTAACGTGGATCCCCAAAGGCTTTTCCTCAAACACAGGGAGACTTGTTTGTCAGGGTGAGGCATGCCACACTCATATTAGATGTTTTATGGTGCTCTTTCAACTACTGTAAGTAGGCACTAACACCCTAAGCTAACACTTAAGGTGCAGCAGTAAAAAAATTGCTATATTAACGGTATAGGTAGAAATGAAAGGCATAGACAAGGGTGAAAATATGAAAAGCCTCTATTAAGTGTTGGCAACGCCTCTATGTGCGTCATTGGTGGTTAAGGGAATATTTTGGGCAGCCAGCCATGGTTCTGGAGGGATGTGTTGGAGCGGGCTGCAGACAGAAACATTGTGGACCCAACAGGTGCCTAGTGCCCGAGGGTTCTGCCCGACTCCACCCCAAAACACACACATTCAACACCGACTGCTGTGATTACTGGAGTAACATGAGGGCATCTGTAGAAATGTGTTTGTACACACAAAACTGTCATGAGTAACACACCACAGCTGGTTCGTCTGCAAACTCTGCAGCTCCTTTCATTTCTATAATGTGTCTTAAGATACAGCATGGCTCATTGTTTTGATTTTATGGCCTGCAACTTTACTCTTTGGGTTCTCTAAGTTCTCACCTACTTAATTTTACCTCCAGGGTTTTTTGTTTTTTTTTTATTATAACAACCAACCTTTTCAGCTTGTAACCAAGAGAAGAGTCACAAAAGTTGCCAACTTTGTTAGCAATAGATAACATTAGCAGGCCAAGTTAGCAGCTAAATATATTTCGACTTGTAAACGTATTTAGCTTTTCTCAACTTCTATTTTATTTCCTTTACAATGTTGTTCATTTCCTATTCTGTATTCAATAAAGTCACAGTAAAATCTGCTAATTTTATCATGTCTCTTTTTATTTTTCTGCCAGTGGACTGTGTAACGTGGATATATGAATAACTCTATAAAAAGATTACTGTTATAGTGGCTATGCAGCTACAGATAAATGCTATAATGTTTGCTTCAGAGCTGAATGTGCAGCTTATTTTCACGTTTCTCATTTGGGTAAAGTTTCAAGTAACTTAATACAGTTTTGTGTTACAGCTCAGGCTACAACGTGATGGAAAAGCACAGCACACAGTATAGTCACTACTAGAGATGCGTGATTTGGTGAAAAACTTCCATCACCATTATTGTGGACAACAACATGATTTGAACCTATTTATTTTATCAAGAAAATTCAAAGTGTACTAATCATTTTGAAAGCCGTATTTTTTCATTTAAACTAGAAATTAAAAAGACCGTTTTACATAGTACTTCTGTCTGCTCAGTGTTATCAATATTACCATACATACAGACGAGCATTAAATCGCAGCAATTTTTAATTATATAATTGCCAGGATGACACTATGATTGTGATTTTACTACATGTGCAGCTCTTGTCAGTACACAGCTATAACTATTTACCACTATAAGTAGTTGATCACATCAGAAAAACAATGGACTAAAAAGAGCTGTGAACAAGTTTTATTTGATGCATAAATATGTGACTGACAGCTGAAATCACCAATCACTGATCAGATTCTGGTAGACATGAGCTGCATACCATTCCAGTCCTGTACTCCATATCTTTACATGGAAGGTTGGAAAAATGAAGCCATTTTTTTTACTTTTCGATGACAGCAAAAAATGAAAAATCGTTATCTTTCTTTACATTTAGCTTTTTGATTTGGACTAAGAGGAGAGAGCTGCAGCATGAAAGTGTGAATTTTTTTATTCTGCTGTATTTTTCCTCTGACCTCAGCTCCAATTAACATTGGCAGGAGATGATAGTAGAAATACTGTCTGCATGAACACGCTTCAAGTGCTCTGTGATAGTCCAAATTATAACACAGTCACAATTATAATACAATCACCACACTGCAATCATTTGAGCTATTGCATCGCTATTCATTTGTATAAAAACAGTTGGTGAAGCTAATAATAAAAAAAAAAAAAAAAAAATCCTCATTATTTTACAAGCAGAACTCTTTCTTCAACATTGTGTTGCCATGTCTCACCTTTACAATGAGTTCAACATAGAGCTACAGTGGTTTAGTTACAATTTGTGTCTTGGTTTAATATTTCAGTAGGGATGCACTGACATTAGATGGAAATCATATTTTCAGAAATCAATATTGGCATATAAGATGGCAGTGGTGGATATTTATCTGTTGTGTTTTATTAGAGGTTTTTAACATATTTCTATGTCTGAATCTGTGTTTATTCAAAAATAATGTGATGAGACACAAAGACTTAAAAATACTAAGTATTTTTATATACATAATGAAGATTTATTTGTTAAATGGGTGAGAAACCAACTAAAACAGGATAAAGAAACACAAAATAACATTGATATCAGCCATTACAGATGATGGAATCGGCCAGGAATTTTGCAAATTGGTGCATTCCTGTATTTCACTAATGGACTTTGTGTATTTAAGTCATGTCATATCACCATGGTCAATTTTTTCTTATTACAACACGAAACAGACATATCAAAAAGAAGAAAATACATGCCTCATTGTCATAAGGTGTGTGCGCATTACACTGGTCAACAACAAATTTATTGTTTAAGTTTTTTGAGCTGATTTAGGATAATTTTGGTGTGCTGAATCCAAAAATCACATTAATTTTGCTCAATCAGGTCAACTTTATGAACTATGCTACATATTGGCTTTTTAACATTTTTGCTTACATTTATGGGCATTTTCACATCATATGATACATAATTCTTTCATATTTCTTGCAATAAACGAGTTCTGAAGATTTTACTTTTGCCAATTTATGATTAATGTTTTTTTTAATATTACAGGTGAATGAAATGGCTTCGACTAGAAGATCTTGCAAAAATAAGCCTGACGTATTCTGCTACATCTGCGGTGAATACACCATTGTACCTAACAGGAATCCTGTTAGAAAATGATTTTTTTTCTCTTAAAACCTATTTTGGGTGAGAACTATATAAAAAATCAACTGATAAAGGCACAAAAATATAATCAATTTTGTGAGAAGATCAAATTTTCAAAATCAAATTAGCAAAAAAACGTGATCTGATTGAGAAAAACAGATGTCATTTTTGGATTTAGCAGTGCAAAAGGGTCCTAATTCAGTTGAAAAAACCTAGACAACTTGCAAAAAACATTTTTTTGTAACCCAGTGTTATTACCTATTGAATTTCATCAGCCAGTAGAGACCTAATTTTAATTTAATTTTTTAAAAAAAAAAAAAGCCAATACCAGTTCTCCTATCTCATTCTATAAACCATCAGATTCTACTTGTTTTACACTGACTGGCTGGGTAAGAAAAGAAGAGTCAAACTCACTATAAGAACATCCAGAGTTTACTGTATCTATATTTTAATCTACGTCTGTTTTGAGACAGTGCACTAAACCCTTTCCACAATCCCCCCTCTCGGCACTAACCCCTGAGTAAACCCTAAAACCTGCAGGCAGGGCTCAAACCATTTATTGGCCAATACACCCCAGCTTAGAAAAATCTGAATGGGTGTGCTTTTGTGTTTACTCCGACTGTTGTGGTCGTCCTCCTTTGTCTGCCCGCACCGTATTACGGGGTAGTGAATGCAACAAGTAGGCTGGGCCTTTAACGACAGCAAGACAGTCATTTTATTGGTTTTCGGTCATTCATTCATTGGCTTATTCATTCATCCGTTTGTCCTTTTATTCATTCAGCGGTCCGTTTTACCACCCTCCCTGCAGTTATTTATTCAGTGGAGCTGGAGAGACAGGCAGCAGAGTATTGAGTGATCAGCGCATTCCTGTCACGCCATTCCACGGCTCATGAATTACTTGAGTTGAAAGAAAAAAGAAGCTAAGGATCTATTTGTATTACTGTGTGTGTTTAAGTAGTGTATATATGTTGATGCAGGGACCATTATTATCCTTGCAATGTTAGTAGCAGTACAGAGCTTTGAAAGAACATGTCTAAATATTGTCAGCACCATTTCAGTAAAAGGGTACGCATACAAGCAAACCCTCCCATGTCTGACAAGACAGGAAATGATATTATATTCTGAAAAAAATTCATATTGGAAGGGTAGACAATAGACATTTTCTTAAAACGTATGGAGAAAAAAAAAAACAAAACAGCTTTTCATCTGTGATACACTTCAAGCTGAAATGAGTTTGGGTAACCGTAGATTAAATTATTGTTTTTAATGCAAACACTTTCTAATGTAACCAAAGCATTTACAATTAACACACAGCTATTAATGCAGTAAAATCATCTCAGCCTAGAGTTAGTAATCCTTATATCAAATTGTGTAAATAAATAAATCAGTTCAATTGGAAATTAATCAGTTGAGATGGACCTTTAATGTTTTTTTTCATTTTATCAGATGAATACTGCTCTTACATTTAAGGGATTCTATGTAATATTAATATTCCAAATTCTCACCTGCGGGGGGGAGTCACATACCAGAACACACTTAATTCTACCAAAACCACCAACGAATCGACGTTATGTATCCACAGACTGTATCAGTCACTGAATACAATATAAAGCTCATTGTTTCCACACATCTGTATTATGGTATCATCAAGTTTTCTTCTCCAAACTACGTAAAACTCAGATGCTTATTTTGACAGCTGTTCAAAATAACACCATGTCTTATAATCCTCATGTGCTGCATCAGCTGATAGTTTACATTATAGCTCTGTTTACAGACAGAAAACAGCCACAGTAAAAACACAAATCACCTCTGTTTTCTGTACAGTTTGTGTTGTCAATTGCTGAAGTAAAGATCTGTTTGGAATCCAACAAATAAGGTCAGAACTGTCACAGTTTAGTCGGAACTGTGGATCAACAAATGACAACTTTAGCAAAGATAATAATTTTAGGTAATTTTTTAATATTTAAAAGAAGAGATACTATATGGAGCCCAATTTAACATCTGCTGTTCCCCTCAATACAAAGGTTTAAAGATGGTTTCTATACAACTACTTACTTGCAACTTAGCAAAGATAATAACATCACATAATACCTTTATACCTTCATATGCCTCAGAATCAAAAAACTAGGAGAAACGCAGCCATTTCAACATCAAACTCCATTCTTGTTACTTAGAGTCAGTGAAAGTGACTCTAAATATTGTTTCTTAGTGGTTCTCATCCCATCTGCTCACTTTCTGTTGCTTTGGTCAAAGGCCCAGTGATGTTACTTTCCTGAATGCCTGGGGTTGCCAGAAATTTGTGATGTTAAAATGGGGTCAAGAGCCAAAAAACTGAGAACCGCTGCCTTAGCCCATCACTGGAAATACATGCAGTTCATTTCTCTACAATCTACAATCCAATACATTAGCACCTTTCGCAGAACTTCTCAGCTCTTTTTTCTAAACACTAATTATAATTTTATGTCATCTTGTTAAGGTTTAAAACTAGAAATACTACATATCGCACCTTTAACTGACCCCTGATTTCCTGTCATTTAGCAAAAGTCACCTCAGGCAAACAAAGTTGAGTATCTCTGTTGTAAGCAACTGAGCAGTAAATTCTATAAAACATGATTAGCTCATGACACAAAAACCTGATCGGGTGCAATACTAAAGGACTCTAAAATACCGGGGAAGTCTCAATGCTGATAATAAGATACCGCTTTGAATACCAACTGAACTGAAACACTGGGTTGTTTATCTTTCACTCTGGATAAGCAACACCAACCAAAGACCTTCCATCTATTGTGCTGTGCCAGACTTGTAACATTTAGCTTGGCCTGAAAAACCCCAACCTTTGTTTTCGGCAGGCTGTGTTCTCACAAGATGAGACGGGCCATCCGGTGAACAGAACCCAAGGGGTGAAGATGAGAGCTCTCAATAGGCCTTAGCAATGCCAGTCTCCGCAGTTACACCATTCAAAACAAACCTGAGTTACCATCCCAACATCAGCGGGCCTTGGAACATGCAGCCCAGCTCATTCAGTCTGTGGAACACTGCTGACAAGACCAATGAATGCCTGCTGTTCCACAATGGCTGACGGACTGGACTGAGATCAATGATTTCTTATTTATCCCCATAAAGGCTGGGCTTTGATTGATTCTTTTGGAGCTCAGACTTTCACACCAATCAACTGCTGATATGACTTCACTTTAAATGGGTTCGTGTAGTCATCAGACCACGCCCCTGACTACCAAACCCACCAATGAATTAACTCTATGTATCCACAGACTGTATCAGTCTCTGAATAAAGCATAAAGCTCATTGTTTCCACACATCTGTATTACGGTATCATCACATTTCCCTCCACAAACTAAAACTCACATCTGCGTATTTTGAGAGTTGCTCAAAACAACACCGTCTTATCTTCATGTGCCGCATCAACTGATAGTTTACATTACAGCTCTGTTAGTTTAGCTCCGTTTATAGACAAAAAAAAGTCACAGTAAAACCACAAATCACTTCGATTTTGCGTAACGTTTGTGTCCGCAGTAGCTCTCCATCCCATTTTCATTTAGAGCTGTGTCCAAAAAAACAGCGATGCTTTCATATTTACATATTTATCACCTCTTTTCTTTCAGTCTGAAAGTTGTTTCTTACTGGTTCTCTTCCTCAACTTGGTCGTGGCGTTAGTTTTCATGGGACACCAGCAAAGTGCCTGACTACTTCCTCTAGTGATCACATATATTAACAGTAATACACATCTCTACAATAAAATGTAGCCCACATCTTTGACATAAAATCAGGACTCTTTATTTTAAACCCTCTGATGATCATTTTTCAATATTTTCAGGTACAGCTCTACATACAACTCCTTTACCTACGTCTGCTCTGTCATGGAAAGTTAGAGCTGCACAAGAAAAAAAAATCTGGCAAAAAATAAGCTGTCATTCATTTGTCACAAGATGACATTGCAGTTAATAATGAATGCAATAATTCATCCTGTGTGTTCATGTCATCACAGCTTTCAATTCTGATACACAACCACAAGGAGAAGAACTGATAGGATGTTGTAACTCTCTTTGTTCCTAAAATAGCAAGAGGAAGAAGCAGGTTTAGAAGCTGAGGTTTGTAAACAATTGAATAAAGGATAGTTTAGCTTGTAATTTCGCCAAAGGGCAAAGAGACAAGAAAAATTATCTGAAGATGCACATGCAGATGGAATGACATCTAAAAATACAGAGTGAAAGGAAAGATGCGAGGTAGATGTCAGGGTAGCTGGACATCCAAGGGCTTATGTGAAATTAAATATAAGTTCAGACGGAGGCAGTTCAGTGATCGTCAGCAGTCGAGGAAGTAGCGTGATAAAAAAAAAAAAAAAAAGAAAATGACAGGTGGGTGGTCAGAACACTTATGGGTTGAAGCCTGGCCGTGGCATCTGTGCTGTGTACATACATGACATCCTTTCAAAAATGCGATTGTTTGGCTGAATATCTTTCATTGAAGTAGGACACCGAGGATATAGACGTGAATGCCTTGGATACAGACAGCTGTGGAGCAGCACATACAATGACGTCATAGCAAAGTTAGACTAAATCTTTTAATCACAAAGCAGACAATGAGCTCCTTTTTCTCTTTCTAAACATTTCTGCGCGTGTTGATCAGGCTTGCCCGTCACTAAACAAAACTACTGCCTAAATCTGCTTAAATCAACAACTATCCAATGTCATAGATGCCATTTTTTTGGAAAGGGAAAAAAGAAGTGCTAATGTCCTTGAGCTACAGCTACGTGAGGTGAATAAACTGAGTGGGAACTTTTTTTTTTGAGGAATTACAAGTTCCAACAGGACACTTCTAAATGAAGCCTCTGACAGCTTGGCACACAGACGGTGTGATTGATGGGTCTCCTAACCTGCAGAGAGGTAGCTCTGAGGAAGCCGTTATGACACATGACTGAATGGAGTAAACAGCTGGAACTTTCAACCTTTCAGTGGCTGGGCCTACACGTACTTTGTTTTATTGACTCGGCCCCGCTCCACGACTTTGACATCACGTCAAACTAACTGCTCTGCTATTTGTGAACATTTCTGCACGAGCACTGTGATATAGCTTCTTATTCCGAACTTTGCCAGCACTAATCAAGCTTAAAAGGACAAATTTGTTTGGAAAAATAATAATTTTGTTTTAGTTTTTATGAGTCAGGTAACGTTATGCCAGCCAGATCCAGAAAAAACAATCAAAACCATTAAGCTCGCAAAAGCAATCAACTTCAGAAAGGGAAATAAAACAGACCTCTGCTTATTCATCATGTGCATCTATCACTGTGTTCAGCAGACACTTCTGTAAGATCTCTTGACAGTCTTGTCCACACATGCATGATGCCCCCTATTGGAAACATGATGCCTCTCTGATGGTGTTATTTACATAGATTTTGTGATTTATTCAAATGAAGATATGTCTGATGTCGTCTGACAGAAATGACAGTATGCAAATCCTAAAAATGTGTCCCACTTGCAAGAAAATTCAAATGAAAATAAATCCAAGACTCCTGCAATTCAGCATTAACCAATAAAGAGACTAATCTGAAATGTATTCCTGAGGCTTTAAATTTCAACAAACATGCAAAAGCAACAGCGAGCAGCAGCTATTACCCAACGCAGTGTCATCGATCTAACTGGGATATTGTGTGGGGATGTTATGCTCTGATCCCAAACACTTCCAAACCAGCTGAAGACACAAGAAGAGACCTTTAAATGGATGTGAGGATTAGGGGTGTATCCTGCTCCTCTGGGGGAACACTACACATTCCCTAAGGGGCTGGAATTTCTTGACTGCATGGTTCCCACTAACCCCCACACCCTCTGTTCATACAAATCACAGAGCGGCAGGAAAGGCTCTTTAATTATGGGAGGTGTGTACGTGATGTGATTTCTTTTACAGCATAATAACCTCAGCTGTAATTAAAAGTATTTGATGCAGCCGACGACTGTCACTCAAAACCTGTGAAGCGCAGCTGCTAGAGGGCAGCCTTACACCTCCATCTGCTCCTTGAACCAATGAGCAGGGACATGGTAACATAAGAAGAGGTAGGCTGACCTGAAATGTTTATCCATCATGAAGGAAGACTGGTATTATTGCCTGTGTATGAGCCAAAGCCAACAAACTTTCATGACCTGAAATACTTTCAGAGTGATACGAGCACTGTTCACATCGGTTCTATGTCACTCCTGCTCTGACGCAGGTCAAATAACACATTTTTCCGGAAGATGACATGAAGGCATGTAACTTTTTTCAACTTACATTATATGCTGGAAAAAAAATGTATCTGGAATCTTAATGATCATAAACCTCAAATATTTTACACATTATATAATGACTGACACTGGCTTCATTCCTACAAAAAAAAAAAAAAAACTATAAACAAAAAGAAAAAAACCCAAGCTCTGGATGGAATGCGATTCTTAGACAACACAGACAGAAAAATACAGCACCTGATAACTCTCCAGGGTACACTGGATGTTAAGTTGGCCTACTTTTTGTTGTTGTAGTTGTAAAAAAGTGGCTCCAAGGCAATTGATTAATCATTGTGAGGACAGTAACAGATAGGGAGGAGTCACACAGGTCTGATCTGAGGCTCGCTGCACATTTAAAGCTCCGCTGCGAACGCTTAAGAAAGAGCTCATCTCTGTGTTATGATACCGTGTTGGCACTTCATAAACTCTACTTCCTTCTGAGAAAAAACAGAGGTCAATCCTGTTCAACTCCTGGCAGAGACTTCAACCAAATTTGATACAATTCTCAGTCGAGCATTAAAATACATATTCAATCGCCTCCAAGAAAAACTAGAGTGTACCCGGCTGCTGAAAACTCCAAAGCCTCAGCTTAATCATCAACATTTAACTACTGATATTTGTTTTTTCAAGATGCTAGTCCATTCAAAAGAAACACATCTGTTGTTTATGTTAGTGAAAGCTGGCGCGGGTTCAAGGTATTTGGCTGAGGACGGAGGTGAATGACTGGGCATGTGCTGCTTGATTAGTCTGCTGTTCTCTGCAACACCTGAGGCAAATGTACATACTGTCATAACTACAATTTAACATAACAGCAGATGAACGAGCAAGTTTAACTGGTAAAGTGGGACAGGCGTGAGATTTTTGATTCGCATATTGATCAAGTACAGAGGAGAACTTAATGGAGATTCAAGTGAGATTACTTTCTAGTGTCATGTAGATTTAACACCTGTGAATTCAGTGGTTATTATTTTTGCATAATGACAATAAGGACGTCTGTTGGGGTCGACAAGAAAAAAAAAAAGACTCATATACTGACAAGGTGACAAATATTACATGTCCAAAGATTTTTATGTGTAAAGAAAATTAAAAGATACCAGTTAGACCTTGTACTTCAACATGTCCTGAGCCAAATCATGAATTGCAGCTAAATTTTGCAAACAGTGGTGTCTACTGGACAAACTAAGTAATGATGGCACTGGTATTGAATGAATCAGGTTTATTCACGATGATTAAAAAAGTTGTATATATTGTAAATAAATACCAGGGTTTGGCTGAGGTGTAGATGCTCCCTGAGTCCTGGAGAGTAGAGATGGTTGTGTGAAGTTGAAAGTCTATTAATACATAGAATTTATTTTAACTTTTTTGTATCGGTGAAAGAAAGCAGCAAATTCTGCAACGTACAAAAACTAGAGCAGATAATACAGACAAAACACTCAAAATAACTTAAAAACAAGGCAAGATACTAAGTTAGTGTTTAGGTTTTCCAGTGATTTTATATTAATTTGTGCTAAATCTGAGTTTTACAAGGGAAGGCATAACGCTGAGTTAATTATACTGACAATAACCAGCCCTTTCATGTTAACAATGTCAAGCTTCTTCTTCATTTCTTACATCATTTAAAGCAAACTATCCTCCTACACAGCTTCTCATCTGGTGTTTTTATAGTAATTATTTTGGACAGAAACTAATCAAACAGGCTACTTTTAGTGACAATTTTTTTCACTACTTCATTATTATTTTCTTCCCCCTAATATTCACATCTGTACATTTCCCTGATTATTACTCAGACAAACTAAAAAAAGTTTCAGTCAGACCTGCAAGGTGGGATAACACTGTTCAATATTGCAATGATATAATGATTTACTGAAATAGACTGAAATCCCTTCAGTGCATGAACTAAAGAGCGGTTATACTGCACACATAAGTAAATGTCCACTATGAGAGACTTAATGAACCTTTTGTGTGTAATTAAAATCCATGAAACACATCCTTGAATCATGTGACAAGCAGCTGATGCTGATTTCTATCAGTTAAATACATACTAATTATGCAGACCAAATGTATAACTTCCCAAATCAATAGTGAGCTGTGTTGAAATTTCGATGTAATGCCCACAGTCAAGTCATATGGTAACAAGAATTCATAAAGACTGAATTAATATAACTATAAAGCCTCAAATCAACCGTCACAGTTCTAAATTAACTTTGATAATGGCTGTTATTGTCAGCGACAACACCAATTCAACCCTTAACACACAAGGGTTAGCTGAAAATACTATGAGTAGTGTAACTGAACACTTGAACTGTTCAGATTTTGAAAAACAAATAAATTAATTACATGCATGATGCATGGGTTTTCTATACTCATGTATGTAGCTCAATGAATATAGAAATACTGCAATTATATACAGTAGAATTTAACTGCTGCACCATTCTAAAAATAGCTCATTATATGTAATGTAATTAAATATGATTAATTAAATATAAAATAAGACCATAGTGGTGAAAATCCAAGAAATGAACAGTAAGTCTCCATAGCACTATATTACAGTAAGAGTTACTTCCCTTATGTTTATAGATGCTTTTCTCCAACACGAAACAGTTGCTTTCCTTGTTCCTTGTTTCTTCTTGAACTGAAGAATGCACTTTTGTGGGTGTGTCTTATTCAAGTAGGATGAGAACAATAACGTAGTAGTCTGAGGAACCAGTATTAAACCAGAATTAAACATTATTATTATTATTATTTTTATTGCTGAATAAACATTGTGTCTGGTGGTTATTTAGTCTTAAACAAGTATAAGGAAAAGGTACAAGAAGTAAGAAAGAGCTAGAAAACAGGTTTCACTTAAAGGCAAGAAAAAAACAAAAAAAATTAAGCCACTAAAAAAGACTTAAGGATTACAGAAACTGATCACATTCTATCATGTGCTGCGAACTGTGCACTGTTAATGATCAATACTTGATTAGAACAGTTCCACTCAGAACCTGTGGAGACATGGTACCAAATAGCACCAAGGTTCCAGTAATACCTAAGAGAACCAGTTCATGAATCACAACATATCTGGACTAATTTGTTGCTGTTACAGGTTTTAAAGAGGTCATATTTTGCTAAATCCACTTTTATTAGTCTTTGGTTCATTTATTTGAGTATTTGGACCCTAATAGTTCAAACAGTTTGAATTTGAACCCTCCAGGTGCTGCAAAGCTATCTTTAGATTAATTTTGGCAAAACTCCAGTTGATTTCTACAATCCGTTTCAAATCTTGCTTAATTTGTCACGTCTATAACTAGTTAGGCCTCAACATTTGCACATATAAGGTCAGGACTTCTGATGAACATTTCTCCAAGTATGACATAATTGTTTGACAGCAGCAGCAAGTTGTAGTCCATACTGAAAATATGTCCAAACTTTGAGCCAATTACCTAAAATGTTCAGTTGTTGGTTATATTAACGAACACAAGTGGCTGAACGGGATAGAACAGCACAGCCAACAACCTGGAAAGGGGTGGGGTCATGTGCATTTAAAGGGCCAGCGCTCAAAACGACCTTTTTCGTGTCATTACTCAAAAATAGGGTTGATGATGGACCTGTGGAGTTGACTTAATGAAGAATTCAGACCTAAGCATAGCATTTACAGTTTATGGAGACCACAGGGAAATGTTTAAAATGCATAATTCCATTTAAAAAAAAGCAAAATATCACTCCTTTAAGGTGACTCACCCTCCCTCGCTCTCTGCTTCCTCTGAACTCCGACCTCCACTTCTGCTCCCACTCACGATTCCAGCGGGTCTTTTCCGTCTTGTCGGTGTTGTTCTGTGAAGAGGACTTACACGACGAGCTTCTGCGCGCTCACGTCCCCTCAGCTCCTCCCTGACTTGGTCCTGCAGGGTTGGCAGAGCGTTCTTCAGCGCCTTCATCTCATCCTTCAGCTCGGACACACACTGGATCAGTGCTTCAAGCCGGTCCAGAACCTCTGCCTGGCCCGGAGCCAGACTTGGACTATCTACGAACATGAGGTTACCGGCCCGCTCATTAGTGCAGTTGAGGTAGTACGCTGGCATTGAGGCTCTTCGTTTAGATTTATAGCCTTTGTACCACGCCACAGCCAAACTGACGCCAGCCACCCCGGCCAACGCTCCCAGCACCAGCACCTTACTGTCTGCCTGGGCCATCCTATAGGACTGTAGAGAACAAACAGTAACATCAAATGAAAAACTATTTTCCTGATTTTACATAGTTGACACAGTGAAGTAATGCTTGAATATTTATGTGTTTTGATCAAGATATAAAGCAAAGACATTTATTTTTCTGATCAACAACAGTTATCATACCTGAGCCGATTCATTTTTACACTTTCAAAACAAATAAAAAATATAAATTTGCAACTAATATTCAAAAAATGGAGATTAACGTGAAGGCTTCATTTTATTCATCACTTCTTACTGAATACTGCAGCCCATGTGCTTTTTTTCTTTCATAAATGCCTTGTAAAATGTTAATTTCCAATCATCATCTAACATTTAAGCACTGCTGAACAATTTGATTCTTGTTTCCTGATATAGATCCCAGTACAATTAGCTCAGACCCACACGTTATTGTTCAAAACAGACATTTGATAAGCAGACATTCGGTGGTATTATTTCTTAAACCATAAACAGAGTTTAAAGAGAAGGGATTTTGAGTGTTAAACATGGTTTTGCTTGTGAATCTACACTCAGTGTGTAGGACAGAGAAGCTTATCTTAGAAACGCGTGTTTGAGCTCTGGTTTCCTACATTAACTGTCTGCATGTTTGTCCTCTGCACAGACACATTTCAGGAGACAGTGGTTTAGAACAGGAGATAAACCACATCCTGTCGTTTAGTGGTAAACGTCTAGAACCTGCCTGTCATTCATGTGAAGTTGAGGGTTTACCGGCGCTACGTTAAGCTAGTTAAGACAATTGGATCAACACACTAATCACTCTGTGAGGGTGTTAGCCTGCCAGAAGTCTGTCTGACAGCAAGAAAACCTCAACAAACACATAACAGTAAATATCTGTCAGGCTGTCGAGCATGAGGTAACGTAATTAACTTAATCTACACAAAATTAACCCTGAATTTGCTGTCATTTAAGCCCTGATGCTAGCTTGACTGCAGGTCGCCAATGGAGTGCAAACGATCAAAACAAAGTTACTCGTCAAGGTTATACCGTTAAAACAGCGTTAAATTGTAGGTTTATGCGACACAACATCACAATAATTTGTTAAATAAACATTTTATGTCGAAACAAAAGCAAAATTCTGAATATTAGACGCCTTACAGCACAGGTAACAGGGGAGAGTCTCCTGTTGTCAATGGTTCCACTTGACAGCTCCCGGTGTAACGCTGGAACCTTCCGGGCGGAACAAGCAGAGAAAATATGTGTTCCGAGTTTGAACTGCGTCACAGCCTCATATCGAAACGAAAGCCGCAAAACTGGTCGGACGAATAAGTTGTCGTTTTTTCCTCCTCTTATTGCTATATGTTAATTAAAAATGGTGAACAAAGGACAATTAAAGCTTAACTCTGAAAGCTGCACTTTATCCTTCATCCATCCACAGTTGTATTTTGTACTTGTTAATTACTAGGAGACTGTATATTTTTAATGTTTCTTTTTTTTTTCCCCTGTCTTTTTTTTTTTTCTTTTTCTATAATTCTGTCGTTTGTTAAATTGATATTTTGCATTTTATATCAGCTGACAAGCATTTTCTGCTCTTTTTGTCACGGCACACAACTGAAGACTCAGTGACCAAAGTTCATTTCAGCAGCTACAAAGTCACCACTGATCTCCATAAAACCATGTACATATGCATGTCTTAAAATAACTGCACCTAAACCACTGAAACATAATCCCATCAGACCAGCTACCTTAAATTCTTTGCATATACAATATGTCTCCGGTCTCAAGTGGAACATACCTTATGCTTAATATTAAACACAGAACTGACATGATCTTTTATTTCCTTTTTTCTTTTTTAAAAGAAAAACAAGCACACTTTACCATAAGTGATTATATCCTAAAATAATGAGTATAAAAAATTTAAAAACATACGTACCTCTGACAATACTTCACAGCCTTTCTCCCACAGTGGATGTGGAGAGAGTGATCAACCCGATTTAGGACGTTACTGAATTATCAATTTAACCTTGGACCTGGGCTCAGTGAACATTAATAGTCCTTGCTGTGTTTATTAAGTGTCACAAAAGTCATTTGCTCTGAGAGATAGTTATCATGTATTTTAGATGTCTCACCCTTTATTTTACTTTTATTATTATTTTTTATTATTATTATTTTATTTGCACAACATAAAACAGCAAGAGAAAATCTAAAAAAAAAAAAAAAGCAACATTCAAACAAGTAACATCATTGTGCAGGAGAGGTTAGAAGCCAAAAAAAGTTTATATGAATACCTCCCAGGAAATGAACAATACGCAGAAACAAAAGGGGGGAAAAAAAAGGATTAGGAATATAATATAACTTATAATATAACTGAATTAATAAACTAAAGAAAAAACAACAAAAATACAAATCACATTACAAATCATCAAATCAAATTATATACAGCCTTACATTTTTTCATGAATTAGAGTTCTTTTCAGATGCTTTTTAAACAATGATAAAGTAGATGTTGATTAAAGTTCCGGTCGTAGATTATTCCACAGATTTGGTCCACGATATTTCAGAGATAACCGACAGACAGAAGTTCAGCAGTACAGAAGATAAAATTTGCTTGAATATCGTGTAGAATAATTGTGAGTAACAGAAGACAACATAAACAAATTCTGAAAAATTTTGGGAAGAATATGAGTATATTATATACATTTTACATTATATACATTTGATATATTCTGTAATGTGTTGCAAGATGATATTTTTCATCTACATAGACAAAAACATCTTGTTGAGTTGTTTGGTGGTGTCCTTCAAGGCATGTTGGTTTTAGTAAGCACATGAAAAGTATGAAAATGCAGATGGGCATCCTGGCTGTTACAGAGGTAACAGGGAGTTTCCTTGCATGTTATGATGTGAAATTTGCTACGTGCAGTTTCTTTCCTGCTCTCTGAACACAGTATTGTTCCTCAGCCCACAGCCTGCATTCTGCCAGCACAGGGAACAAAAAGCCCACCTGAAACCCAGAGGCATGGCGGTGCAAAAAAAAAAAAAAAAAAAAAGAAAAAAAACTAAAAGAGAAAAAGCTTGGCCAGTGGTTCTGGGTTTGCCCCGCAGACGAAGATGTGGTGATAAGAGAGGTGCATCCAGCCATGGTCTCGCTCCCATCGGGTCAAAGCCAGAAGATAAGCAGATATTGTCAACACCGCCGTTTTATCCACCCACCACACATCTGCCCAAGCTCTTACACTGCAGGGATCGCCATAAAAGCAGCTTAGATTTGCCTTTGTGCACAGAAATAAGCATTACAGTTGTCAAACAATACATTGCTGAAAAAAGCAGGATGAAATAAGGCGTCACTATCAGGCCTCTGGTGACAGACCACAGAGTGTGAAGCCCAATTGTTCCCTGTCAGTTTTTCTAAGAGTGTTTTCTCATGTGCATGAAGCGCCTACCTCAGTGCTACAGCCAAACTAATTTCTGTATCAGTTTGCGTGCCATGTTAACAGATAGTATAAGGACTCATTCAGCCAAAGAGATGTGGCAAGTGTTGTGTAACAGAAAACATAATGTCAGTCAACTATAGTGTTTGTAAGGCACTGGGGAAGTCCGACTCATAGGCCTACACTTGCTCTACTGATGTGTATCTGCACTAAGACTCGACATTCTTTTGGTTGGGCTTATCAGTAGATGCAGCTAGTTACATTATTACTGCAGTAGGGTGTGCCAAGGAATCAAAAACAGTAACAAAAATAATCATTATATTATTTTTGGCAGTAACAGGAGTCTTTATTCGGTAAGGGTGTAACATGGAATGTCTTTATTACTGAATAAAAGCTGAATTTGGAAATATGATAATAAATAAACTAGTGCTGTCAAAATTAACACATTAACGGAGATTAATCCATCATCATGATTAATCTGATTAAAAATTTTAACACAATTAACCCATCTACAACGCAGAATGATTCTGAACGTCTCTGCCAATGCATTTGGGTCAGTTTGTCAAAGCAGAGTTACCATCGCACATGCACAAATGGACAGTTGATCTGGTAGTGACAGGCAGCAGAACCAACCCATAAAGATGGAAGACACTAAACAGCACGTTGGCCCTCTGGATGGAAATATGAGGACAAAAAACCAAGACGGAAACAACTGATTCAAGTTGTTTTGTTGAAACTGTTGAAGGTGTTTAATAAACACATTAAGTGCATTTATATTC
This sequence comes from Sphaeramia orbicularis, assembly GCF_902148855.1. Lineage (NCBI taxonomy): Eukaryota > Metazoa > Chordata > Actinopteri > Kurtiformes > Apogonidae > Sphaeramia > Sphaeramia orbicularis. The sequence continues at coordinate 7,164,690 of NC_043971.1, forward strand.
CCTTTTTTCTTGAGTCTGTTTGCTCATGCAAAATGAAGTGCGATTAATATAGACTAAAAATGAATGATATTTAATTTTGATTAATGGAAATTAATCCACAGCAACCCTGGGATTAATCTGATTAAAAATTTGCATTGTTTATCATGTCCTGCCGGAAGCTCATAAAGTCAGGTATTCACTTCGACATTCAAATGGAAAGTTCCAGAAGGCATGGGGTCCCTTTTTAAACATATTTCAGGCCTTGTGAAACATTTGACATTATCCTAATTTACCAATCCATGCTCCATGCATCATTGTTATGACAGGCTAATACTGATATTTGAAAGCTCACTGGCAGTGACTGGGCATTATTTTTGTTTTTATTTATTTTCTATTTTATTTTTCTTTAGTGTTCCTCTTCTTTGTCTTAATGTGCTAAGATGCTGACATGCATCTAGTCATACAACTTGTCTGTAACAACTGAACACCTGTGCACTATGTTCTGGAAAACATAAAAAAAGATTTTGATTTTAAAAAAAAAATTAAAATTAATCGTTTGACAGCACTAAAAAAAATGTCTTCACCGACAAGATCGAATATGGTTTATTATTATTATTATTATTATTATTATTATTATTATTATTATTATTATTATTATAAACTGCATTTAAAGCACTTTTCATTTGGCAGAATCTCAAAGAGCTACAGAGAGAAGACAGTCCAATAAAAATAAAATACTGTATCAGGAATAAAAGACTAAGTGAATAAAACAAAGCATCAGGTTTATAGCTGCAGCTCGGTTAAAGACATATTTTAATGTCAAATTCAGGATCATAAGTGAGGCTTACAACATCCTCCACCCCAGTCCTCATGGACGCCACTTTTACTGAGAGTCTGAAGTTGCAACTGATACCCTGAAACTAACTTACAGTCTGGCAGGTTAGCATGATTGTGAGCACTTGGTCCGGGTTAGTTTTTCAGGCTAAAACCATGTGAGTATTTTCTCCATTGTGCTCATTGCATGGAATAAAATGTTTAGCCTCAAGCCCCTTGCCATTTTTTGTTGCAAAGAAAACCCATGAGAAAAGCCCTTCCCATGCATGGTCCTCTGACATTATTGTACCACATCATGCTTGAAACAGTAGCCTTCTAGCACAGAGAATTTGGTTACTTAGGCTATTGACTTTCTCAGCTGCTTTGTCAGTGTACCTCTGCTGCAGTCTAAGCAGCTTAAGTATATGGTAACTCATCTAAATTACTTTGGAACTAATAAAAGAATCAGTTGTTCTTACTGTTGTTATTGTATTATATAGAAAAAGACACAAAATCAAGACCTGCATTATGAATAAAATTTACTAGTATCTAGAAAATGTGCTCTATCGCTGTCATATACATACATGCACTTATTTTGGAGAAGTTAAATGATTAATTTCCATGTAATTTAACCCATAAGGACCTAGTGTTACTTTTGTGGTTGTTTCTAAATGAATTGTTCTCTATATTTAACCTTCCTTAAGTGTTTTATCACCATTTATTGTAATAATATCTTCTGTATTTTGTGTTTTTTCAGTGAAAATCAGGTATTTTTCTGGCATTTAATTTACTATTCATGTAGATGTTCATAAAAGCTCAGATTAAAGTAGAGAGTTACATCAAAAACAGAGAAAACTAAAGAAAAAGTGACTTTTTCAGTCAAATCTCTCATTAGCTGAACATAAACCAAGTGTGTCCCTCCACTGTCATTGATTAAACTTCATGGGTTTTACTGGAGAATCAATGTTGTAGAAGATGACAGTGTTTCTACGGTAACTACGGAGCCTCTGAACGTCCACATGGGTCATATCTGATGACCATGAAAAGATGACAAACTGTATTTTACACCAAGTATTTACATGTATTGATAGGATTTGTGGATCAACAAGTATTAAACAGTTTATATCAGTGGATGGTTTTGGTCACCAGTCACCAGCTTGGGTCTTTATGGGTTAACATAACTATAATGTGCATAACCTTTCCTTTGACCTTAAAGCATTTTGAACTATGGTTTTAAAGATATGTAATAATAACATAATAAACACCTGGATCACACACATACAGATCGACCTGACCCACCTTATCAAAATGTAGTTTAAACTATACTGTATTCTGGTGTGGAAGTTTTTTTTTTTTGCTTTATACAAGCAAAAAAAATCTGCCAATGGAACAAGTGAAAATATCTTGCAAGATTTCTTTAAATAAGATTTTCAAGCTCTTTTGTCTAAAATCAGTTCTTACTCTTTAGGTGATTATGTCTTATTTTAAGTGTGATGAGATATTTGGACTAGAAATGAGAAAAATACACTTGGTAAGATTTGGATTTTTGCAGTGTATTGATGATGGAGAGTTGGGCCGCTGTGTAAAGTCTTCTCCATCACAATGAAAAGATTCTCAAAGTGGTTCAGGTCTGGACTCTGTGATGTCTAGTCATATGTGAAAACAATGCCTCATGCTCCTGAACCAGTCTTTCATAACTTGAGCTTGATGAATCCTGATCCAATCTTTATGCTCTTTTGAAATAAGTAAGAAAGGGGTTAAATAACTTGTTGCAATTGAAATATATTCATCACTCCCCTAATGAATCCTAGTGGGGATCATTTTGTGTGATTATACACTGATAAAAACAAAAAGAAAAATTAAGATTGGATTTTATTCCTGCGATTACATTCTTCCTAAATACTTCTTAAACTTCCACACTGGACCCGTGTTTAGAGATAGTCCTGACTGAGACCAACAGCAGTGGCAGTTAACATTTCAGACACAGCTCCAGAAGTACCTACATAATCATTTACATAATGATAAGTAATGTATTACAGAATCACAAAATAAGCCAAAGTTGTTCTACTGATAAATCTTGCTCTGTACGGACACGCTCCTGCTCTGTAACATGTTTGTGTTTTTTGTTCTTGCACTCAGGTCTCATATGACGCAGAGTCTTGGTCAGAATAGACTTAAATAATAATTTACTGCTTGAGGATTAATGAGTTAAAATGTGACATATCAGTGTAGCACATGACCCCATAAAAATCTGTATTATTTAGAGGAAAAATATGTATGCACTACACAGACCTACTAGTAGAACATACATTTATATTTACAACATAAATAAATTAGATTATAGATCATTTGAATGTGCAAATGAAATAAAAGGGAGAGAAAGTTTTATTGATAAGTTGACTTTTTACAGTCATACTGACTGTTTTCCATCACCAGAACCTGTCTTTTCAATCTAGTATACCACGTCTAACTCTACTCTGCTATTTATGTATTAATTTATTTTATTATTATTATTCCAATTATTGTCATTTTTTGCTTCACTTTCCAGCCTTACATTTGTATATGTGTTAACTTATTCTTACACAAATTGTGTTTCTAACCATTTTTAGTATTTGGTTAGCACAGATAGTAATAGACACGCTTTAACTGTAGTGCAGTATTTTAACTATGTGTCATATCAGTCCCTGGACTTTTTCTTGTTTTGTGTGTTGTTTCCTGTTTTATTTTGTTAGTTTCCCTCATGGGTCTTGTCTGGTGTCTTTACTTCCTCTTTGTGTTCACCTTTGCCCTGATTACCTGACTCCTCCCTGATTGTCTCCACCTGTGTCCAATTGTCTTCCCGCCCTCTTGTGTATTTAAACCCTGTGTTTCCCCCTGTTCGTTGCCAGTTCGTTTTCAACCCTTGGTGTGATAACTTACCAGCGTTTTTTGATCCTGCCTGCCTGTTGTGACCTGTTTTGCCCATCGACCTCTGACTCTGCCTGTTCCTCGTCTGCCTGCTCGTCTGTCTTCGACTTGGTTTGTCCATCACACCTGAGAATACGCCTGACCCCTGTCTGTTCCTCCGCCTTGGTGCCTTTTCCTGGTTTTGACCCCTGCCTGGACTATCGGTACGTGAGCCTGCCTGACCCTATGTACGTTTGCCTGTCTGATAGTCTGCCTGTGTATGACCTGGTCTGCCCTCTGATTCTCCTTTGCTCTCTCCTAGTCGGGTTCCCCTCGTGTGCTCCCGACCTGGGCCGTAACGTGGTTCACTTAAGATCCGAAGCCGAGACGAATCCCCATCTCTGTCCAGCTGAAGATACATTCATTACCACTCTGTGTGAACCTGTTACTCTGATTATCTCTAATAAATCCCTTTTAATTGTACTCCTGTCTGAGGGTCTTGCATCTGGGTCCAGTACTCGTACAATCTGTCCTAACACTATGTTGTATCAGTACCTACTGAAGTAACAGAATAAAACAGTGGGTTTCAAAGCAGGGGCCGGGGGCACTAGTTAAACCCCAGAAAATTGGAGGAAAGACGAGGGGAAAAAATGCAAAACAAAACAACGTTTAAAAAAAAAAATAGATGCTAATTATCAAGGATTATTGTGAATATACAGTGGAAACATGTCAGTTAATAACATTCTTATGCTAAACAAATGTAATAATTATTTTAAAGTGAATAAAAGTAAGAAAACACACTCTAAAAGTCAATGTTTCTTGACATATTTTGTAGTATTGTCAATGGGTTTGCAAAGGGGGACCCGGCCAGAAGCTAATGCTGTTTGGGGGGCATTGGCATGGAAAAGTTTGGGAACCCCTGGATTCAAATACTTCTTCTACTAGCTCTAAATGCATTATTATGGGGTCATTTAGCTACAAGACCTCAGTCCAGTGGTTCCCAACCTTAATTGACTCATGACCCCATTTTAACATCACATAACATTCAAAACAGAGACATTTTTTGCTAAAATTAATTCATTTTTGATCATGAAATAGTTTGCTATACTATGTTGCAAATAAACGTTAATTTTAGACCACATTTTGTCTATATAATGTATATTATTATGGACGGAGGCAGTAAAGCCAGGTGTAGATTACTGCACAAAGTGAGAACTTGATTTTCCTTGGTCAGGATATGTACAGTCAGTCCAGCTTGGATTTACAAGGAGGACAATTAATACTGAACAAACATTAACTCAAACTATGAATTATGAAAGAGCTGCAGCATCTGAAACTGACCACAATGAACATTTGAAATATGAACAGTACCACAGTGCTGCAGTTTCGGACTCACAGTTTGTCATGTCTGTTATGGATTGTGATCGTCTCTCTCAACTCACCATATTTTTATTAGTAAGTTTTTTTTTTTGTTTTTTTTTTAATCAATTACTCGAAATTTCAGGCGACCCCATTTGAATTCCAGACGACCCCATGTGGGATCCTGACCCCAAGGTTGAAAAACACTGGTATAGTGAATAAAGGTAAGAAAACACATTCTAAAAGTCAATGTTTCTGGACATATTTTGTAGTATTGTCAGTGGGTTTGCAAAGGGGGGGGCTCCAGCCAGAAGCTAATGCTGTTTGGGGGGCTTTGGCATAGAAAAGTTTGGGACCCCCTGGATTAAAATACTTCCTCCACTAGCACTAAATTTATTATTATGGGGTCATTTAGCGCCAAGACCTCAGTCCTTAATGCAACGCATCTGGTTCTTATTGCAGTTCTAAAGCTGCTATTATGTCTATGTCAGATAAATACATAAATCTAAATGTAAATGTGATTTCCACAAGGCGTCACTGCTGGACTTTCCAACACTGATAAATAAAGTTTAAAAAGTGTTCTATGACAGGACAGATACTAATTTGAAGTAAAGTAGATGTGGGTTCGATGGATGCTTTGGTAGATCCTGTTTTTGGTAAATTACAGTCCATCTGAAAACGTTGGTTATGACAGTGTAATACTCCCTGACAAGTGATGCATGCTGGGAAAATCCTCGTCAGATTACATCAGAGACCTCTTGGTGACTTTTGATTCTGCGGTTTAATGTTTTCTTCCTTCCTCTATGTCCTCCCTGACTGAGATTTGGGGATGTAATCAGTCATGCCATCGGTCTTAATGCATTCCTCCACAGCCCGATGCCAATCACTCACACAACAAAGTGGCAGATTAGTTTGGAGAGATCTGTGCTCCTTGTAATGAAAATGAAAGTTTGGGCGTTGTTGTCTTAAAGGCAATAGGAACACAAGGTTCTCCCTTAGAATAACACAAACATATTCCTGTTCTTGAACTTTGATCAAGCCAAGCCGACTGAGTAAACACTCGCAGGGACAAATAACATACCTCCTGTCAAAAGTAATGACACAGTTTGCATGGACTTAATTAACTTTATAGGACGTTGACATATATGTGGCTCTAATTAAAGCCTTTTGCATTAATAGTATCAGTCACAGCTTCATTCCATGTGGAAATAGCTGCTTTAATTTGTAATTCCGAATATAGCCAGCAGAGGGCGCCTAGAGGATTACTTTTGACATCCTCCTGTAGAGATGATCCATGACTGAAGAGCACAGTCAGGACTTTTTACAGGATATATGACATTTTAAAGCAGTGGTTCCCAACATTTTTTGGCTTGTGACCCCATTTTAACATCACAAATATCTGGCGACCCCAGACATTCAAAACGGGGACATGTTTTTTGCTAAAATTAATTTGTTTTTGATCATGTAATAGTTTTCTATACTATGTTGTAAATAAACGTTAATTTTAGACCACATTTTGTCTATATAATGTATATTATTATGGACAGAGGCAGTAAAGCCAGGTGTAGATTACTGCACAAAGTGAGAATTTGATTTTCTTTGGTCGGGATATGTACAGTCAGTCCAGCTTGGATTTACAAGGCTGACAATTAATACTGAACAAACAAGAACTCAAACTATGAATTATGAAAGAGCTGCAGCATCTGAAACTGACCACAATGAACATTTGACAGATAAACAGAACCACAGTGCTGCAGTTTCAGACTCACAGTTTGTCATGTCTTTTATGGATTGTGATTGTTTCTCTCAACTCACCATATATTTTTTATTAGTAATTTTTTTTTTTTTTCATCAATTACTAGAAATTTCAGGCGGCCCTATTTGAATTCCAGGAGATCCCATGTAGGGTCCCGACCCCAAGGTTGAAAAACACTGTTTTAAAGGCTCTCAGCTGTGGTTTTTACTGTGTAGCAGTAGTTTATTGTATTTTATTTTATTTTATTTTATTAGTTTATTGTATCGTGGACAATCCCAATTAATTAACTGTATCAGTAACAGTAAAAAGGGGCAGTTTTAGCTGACATGGCTAATATCCTGCTGTAGTCCCCGGTCTGATGACAATAGGCACCTTAAAAACAAGAATATATTACACCACATTAATGAAAAAGAGAGAGTTAAGACAGCTAAGAGACAAGATAAACCAATAAAGATAAAAAAAAAAAAAGATAAAAGAGCACAGTGAAGTATCAATACAATCATACAGACAGCACATATAATCCAAACATACAAAAGCAGCACACACAATATAAAAGGGGTGTCAAACTCATTTCAGTTCAGGAGCCACATTCACCCCAATATGATCTCAAATGGGCCGGACCAGTAAAATAAGAACAATGAAAAAGTAAAATTACATTATGATAATGTTTACATCTACAATGTTTCCTTAAAAATCTGAATAACATGAACAACCTGAAATGTGTTTAGAAAAACAATTGCAATTTTAACAATATTCTGTCTCAGTTTATCATTTACACGTGCAGTACAATTTACATTACAATTACAAATACACAAAACATTTAGTAACATGCAGAATATTGGTAAAATTGCATTTACTTCACTTTAAGACATTTCAGGATGTTCATATTTAGGTTATTCACATTTTTTGTAAAAGGATAGTTTGTTAATATAAACATTTTCACGTGATTGTACTTTTTACACTAAAACAAGGGTACAATCTGCAGTTGTCATTATTTATAGGTTATTATGATAATGTTTTACTGGTCTGACCCAACTGACATCTTATTAGTCTGTATGTGGAACCTGAATTAAAATGATTTTTTCACCACTGATTATTTCTTCAGTGTAATTTTTGCATTTCACAAATTCATCCTATGGGCCAGATTGGACCCTTTTGGGTGGGCCGGATTTGGCCCCCGGGCCGCATGCTTGACACCTGTGCAATATAATAACACATAAAACATCAGCACAAAATCAGCAAAGGATGTAAACAGACATCACAAACAGACATCATCAAAGGGCATTTGTGTACTCTGCTCCATCCACATGGAATATGTTGCTAAAAGACTGGAAACTCTCTAAATTGATCTCCCTGAATGCTTTTAAATCCAAACTCAAAGTGCTGGAGAAGAACTCAATGACTTGCACGTGTTTTTCATAGGTTGAATTGTCCTGCAAAATACTGTTTGTTGTAACTGTATGAGGTAATTGTATGTTGTAACTATGTGTTGTGTTTCATGCTGTCTCTTGGCCAGGACTCCCTTGAAAAAGAGGTTCTTAATCTCAATGGGATCCTTTTCCTGGTTAAATAAAGGTAAAAAAAAAAAAAAAAAATCACATATGGACAGACAGCATCCACGATCATGACACAAATAACACAGAGCCACAGGTTAATGTGTACAGGTGTAGTTGTCTGCAAACCATGTTTTTAATTTGGCTATAAATTACTTTAAACAACAAACAAAAACAACATATCCGTTGTACAATGCGACCGAAAGGGTTTAGGCTGAAGTACAGAATTATTTTGTAGGCTGAAGTACAGAATTATTTTGTAGGCTGGAGTACAGAATTATTTTGTAGGCTGAAGTACAGAATTATTTTGTAGGCTGAAGTACAGAATTATTTTGTAGGCTGAAGTACAGAATTATTTGGTAGGCTGAAGTACAGAATTATTTTGTAGGCTGAAGTACAGAATTATTTTGTAGGCTGAAGTACAGAATTATTTTGTAGGCTGGAGTACAGAATTATTTTGTAGGCTGAAGTACAGAATTATTTGGTAGGCTGAAGTACAGAATTATTTTGTAGGCTGGAGTACAGAATTATTTTGTAGGCTGAAGTACAGAATTATTTTGTAGGCTGGAGTACAGAATTATTTTGTAGGCTGGAGTACAGAATTATTTTGTAGGCTGAAGTACAGAATTATTTTGTAGGCTGAAGTACAGAATTATTTTGCCTAACCCAGGGGTCGGCAACCTTTACAACCTAAAGAGCCATTTTTGTCTTGGAAAAAAAGAAAGAAATCTGTCTGGAGCCATGAAAAAAGTATTTAAACCCATCTACAATTTACCATGAGGTGAGTGCTCTGCTGTAACCTATTTGTGATTAGTTTGCTATTTAGCTTTGTATTTCCATTACAATAATGCAACATCTGGTGCATTTATGAAAATATGTAACTACAAGAAAGAAAACAAGCAAGATTTGAACCATTTTTTTAAAAAAAGGATGGACACTATTTCCAAAACATAAATGCGTATTGGAGAAAAAGTGCAACTTTCATGTATAGTGGCTTACCTACAAACTACAAGCAAATACAAATTGAGCATCTGGTATTGAATTTGGCAAGAAAATAATCCATTTTGGTTTTTATGCTGTCAAAAAATTATTTTATTTCGTGTAAAGCCTGCGCAATTTTGCAGATGCACAAAGTTAGAATAGATTTAGGCCTACAACGATGTTAGAAAGTAATGACTCATTCAGTTCATTTCAAAATGTTCCTTGTGTTTTTGACCAGAGAAGCCATAGAGAGATGCTAAAGAGCCATATGTGGCCCCAGAGCCACAGGTTGCCTACCCCTGGCCTAACCCTATTTACAGTTAACACAATGTTTCCACATGAAAACAAACAAACAAACAAAATTTCTATGTAATCACTGCTAAATATATAACAGAAGAGAATGTATACTTAATTTTAATCCAGGTAAATCGTGTCCTTATCTCATCTACCAATACTGATCCTAGTCTTTTAAACAAGATAAACTAGAATGAGTTTCATCACTGTGTCAAATCAGCTCTACGTGGCTCAGGATGGAATAAACCAAAGATCAAGTTAATCTGGTGTTAAACAGCGTCAGCAGATCCAGACGTATGAACCCAGTCTGCATCAGTGGATGTGAAGGTGATGAAAGCCTGAGTCATGTCTGCTCTGCTCAGGTAGACTGAAACAGGACAATTAACAAAGAGAATGGATGGAAAACACTCAACAAGTCTCCTCTTGAAAAGCACAATGTAAGCCTGAATAAGTTGAGTTTACTTAAAAATGAGAAAAATGTTATGTGTGTTTTTTTTTTTGTTTTTTTTTTCTGTTTTTTGTGTTTAATATGTCTGTAAATTTGTTGTATAATTTGGGTTTTTTTGTATTGTCTGTGTGGTTCCTTATGTCTAAGTACATGTTTATGTATAATTTAAAATAAAAAATTAAATAAATAAAACAAAAAAGAGAAAAGTGGTTGCCTTAAAAATTAAGTAATGATTAATGAACTTTTTAAGTACATTTAACTTAAAATATTTTATAATATTGACTGCTTTGCATAGCTATTACACTTAAATCTCTCCTTGGCTTTTGAAACCATGTGAGATGTTTGAATGTATTATTTTTTATTCTATTGTTTCATTTGGTATTGGTTTATTGTTTCTTTTTTTTTTTTTTTTTTTTTTTAAATTGTACAGTTTTTTATGTTTTTTAATCTATTCTTGTATTTTATTCTTTTATTTAGATTTTATTTATTCTCCTGTACAGAATGATTTTTTTTAAGTACAGTTCTATGTCTTTTAATCTATTCTTGTATTTTATACTTTTATTTTGGTTTTTATTTTTTCTTCTATACAGCACTTTGGTTCATTGCGGTTGTTTTAAAGTGCTTTACAAATAAAGATGGATTGGATTAAATGATTAAGACAATGCTTTAAATTCCAAGTTGATCTGACTAAAAATATTTAGTAATAATTTTTATGCAAAGCAGTTGATCTTACAAAAGATTTTAAGTTAAATGTACTTAAAAAGTTCGTTAATCATTACTTAATTTCTTTAAGGCAACCACTTTTCTCAACTTTTTTTAAAAAAGTAAACTCAACTTATCCAGGCTCACAGTGTAGAGGGATGTCATGTAGAATTTTGCTTTTTGTACTTTCATGGTTTTGTTGCATATTCAAAGTTAACTGAACTGAAAAATGAAGGTAAGCCATTAAAATTTCTCACATAATGCAAACTGGAAGAGCGGTTGGAACGACAGAACCTTTAGACCTCATACATCCACTCATGTTCCTATTATGTAATATTATTGAGCCACAAACAAACCACAAATTATGACATGTTTTCCTCTCTCTGATGGTTGATGGTCAGAGTGTATATATATATATGTTTTATTCTGAACTCCCAGCGTGTAACATTTTGGGGGATGTAGGAGGATCTACAGTTCTGTGCAAGAATCTGAGGCCACGTTTAGCTTTGTTTGGGTTGAAATGAGCATAAATACAGATTCAGAGTCAACAAGAAAATATAGGAAATATGTGCACAGCCTTAAAAGACACAATAAAACCAGAACTAAATGTGTTGTAATGGTTAAAATCCTTATTTAGTTTGACCTCTGACCCCATGACAGGAAGTAGCACAATTAGAAACATCTATTCATGTAAATAATTGGTGTAAAATACAGTTTGTCGTCTTTTCATGGTCATCAGATATGACCCATTTGGATGTTCAGAGGCTCCATAGTTACCGTGGAAACACCGTCATCTTCTACAACATTGATTCACCAGTAAAACCCATTGAGTTGGATCAATGACAGTGGATGGAAACACTTTTTTTGTATTCAGTCATTGATATCTTTGCAGAAAAAGTCATGTTTTCTTCAGTTTTCTCTGTTTTTGATCTAATAACTCACTACTTCAGTCTGAGTTTTTATGAACATCTACATTATCATTGAATCAAATATAGGAAAATACATTATTTACACTGAAAAGACACAAAAAAACAGGGCATAATATAATGAATGGTGATAAATCACTTAAGAAAAGTCAAAAATAGAGGAAAAAACAATTGCCGCAAAAGTAACACTGGGTCTTTACAGGTTAAATCTGGTATGAAACATCAGAAAATTAATGCAATAAATCTATTTTCCGATCAGAATGGTTAAAAACATGTTAAATGCAAAAAGAGGTCACATTAAAGTTAATAGAAGCTGTTTTTATCCCTGAATCTTTTGTTTTTACTGTTGTACATACTTCACATATATCACATTGGAATTTAATACAATACTGTTTTTGTCGACACATACCCTACAGACATTTATCAGCCCAAATTATGAAATTATGATGAATTAATGCTGCAGAATGTTATAGCTTAAACACATTCACTATAAGGCCTCTGAATGTGCAAACAGAACTTATGTGATTCCACTGAAAAGATGAGAAACTGAACTTTGCGTCCCTGGTTAAAGAACAAGGGCAGGATTAATGGTTCAAAACGTTTTACAGTCAATTTAAACCGAGTCCATCCATTTTCAGAGGCTCAGTAGTAATTGGACAAGTGACTGACAGGAAGCTTCATGTCCAGATGTGTCCTGTTCTCTGGTTATTCTAGGACACATGAAGGAGATGAAAGGTCTGGAGTTGATTCCAGATGTTGATGTTGCATTTGGTGTCTGTTCCCTGGGATTCTCTATGTGCGGTCCAAAGAGGTGTCAAAACCAAAAGGAAGGAAAAATAATGAATAAATCTACCGGTGAGATGATGAAAACGACATTTCAGATACTTATGAGTCTGAACATTTATTAATCACACTCAAAAAAGAGAGAATGTTTTTCAACCTTGGGGTCACAACCCCATGTGTGGTCACCTGGAATTCAATAGAGGTCACCTGAAATTTTTGGTAACTGATAAAAGAAAAAAAAATTACTAATAAAATGTTTTTTTTTATGATTTAATATATATTTCATTATGAAGATGACAAATTGGAAGAAAACTCCAAGGCATTTTCTTTAAATATTAAAATGCCTTTATTCCCATCAAGGTTATTATCGTTGATGAAAACTAACGAAATGACGAAAACTAGAATTGAAAAAACATTTTCATTAACTGAAATAAATAAAAACTATAATCAAAAGAAAAAAAAAAGATAACTAACTGAAATTGTGTGCTTATAAAACTAACTAAAACGGATAAAAATTATGGATAAAATTCCCTTCGTTTTTGTCTGGGATACAAAACAAGAATGACAAATGTCATAGTATAGTTTTATATTGGGATAAATATCAAAGTGATTATTAAAATTGATGTTTTTATCTCAAATCAACATGAACAGGACATCTTACAGCTGTAAACATGATGTGTCCCAGTATTTTTGTCCATGTAGTTTATAAACATCAATATTTCCTTCAAGTTTAATGAGAGATTTTTCTTCCAAAGTGAGATGTGGTGGTACAAAATTATTTAGTCAGAGCACAAAAAATATTGTAGAAATTTAGAGGTAGAACATTTAAAATCACAATCATGGATAAAATTAATACATTTAACTAGAAGCACTTGGAGAGCGCAGACCTCCGCCAAGGCAGATCAGTGCCCCCCCCCCCCACCCCCAATCACCACCAAAATTTAATAATTTGTTCCTTGTGCCAGTATCAACATTTCCTGAAATTTTCATCCAAATCCGTCCATAACTTTTTGAGTTATCTTGCACACGGACAGACAGACAGACAGACAGACAGACAGACAGACAGACAGACAGACAAACCAATGCCGGCAAAAACATAACCTCCTTGGCGGAGGTAAAAAATCAACATTGAGAGAAATTAAGTAAAAACCATTTCTGAGGCATTCCGGAAGCAAAGATAACCATTTAAACCAAACTAACCAATGCAAAGATATTTATCCCAGTATAAAACTATATTATGACACTTACCATTACTGTCAGAAAAGAAACACCTGAATTCAGCATGTCCCAATACTTTTGTCCTCAGAGTGAATGACTTTGGCAATTATGCTATGAGGCTAACAAAATCCTTGATAGATTCATTCATTTTCTGAACCCCCTTTATCCTCACTGGGGTCACGGGGGTCGCTGGAGCCTATCCCAGCTACTTATGAGCGTAGGTGGGGTACACCCTGTACGCGTCACCAGTTCCTCTCAGGGCTGAACATATAGAGACAGACAATCACTCTCACATTCACATCTATGAGCATTTTAGATTAACCAATTAACTTATCAGTGCATGTTTTTGGATGGTGGGAGGAAGCCGGAGTACCCGGAGAGAACCCACGCAGACACGGGGAGAACATGCAAACTCCACACACAAAGGTCCCACCCCCATCAACAATATTAACCCTTTCATGCGTAGTGGTCACTACAGTGGACAGTTATTCTACAGCTGTTCTCTTGTATATTCATGGGTTTTGTTGTTTTAGTTGCATATCAGCCGACACCATGGACACTTATGCACCATCTCATTCAGTGCAATTCATACCATTACTGTAACTTTGCTGTTCTTAATAAACCTGATCTACACAAACATGTTTCAGTGTAAATCAATTGCTAATTGATATTAGACTGTAATTAACAGTGGGTTTTTTTTTTTTTTTTTTGCATATTATCACCATGAAGTCAATAAAAACAAGTATTAGAGTATGTTAAAATGTGAGACAACAATCGATTAGCGGCATTAAAAATGTTTTTATTGCATAGTTTTCCTTATCACTTTCTGATATTAGGTTTCAAATACATGTTTCTTTGCTTCAAAAAATTGATGTATGGTGTCCAGCTGAGTGGATATGTTTGTAACTCCTTAACAAAAAAAAAAAAAAACTCAATTGCATTGATTTCTTCATGCCTAAAGAGGGGTAGGAGTAAATAAGTTTATACTTCTTCCTATTCCTTGTTGACCATGCAAAATTCAGACTTGCACGTACTTGAACATAGATTCTGTTCATTTAAAAATGTTATTTTGTTTTTGTCTTATTTTGCTTTGTGTTTGTTTTATTTTGTTTCTTTGCATGTTCGAAATAAATAAAATTAAATAAAATAGAACAAAATAAAATAAAATAAAGCAAAGTAAGATAAAATAAAATAAAATAAAATAAAATAAAGCAAAGTAAGATAAAATAAAATAAAATAAAATAAAATAAAATAAAAACACTCAGGAAAAATATCTTGGCTAAGGTTCTCATAATTCATGCACGAAAGGGTTAACAAATAGAAAATTGGTCAAATTCTGATCAAAAATGACATTTCTAGGTTCCACAACAGCACAGGTGCATGTTTGTTTGCACATCCTCCAAAGTCCACGAGGCAGAGAAAAAATAGAACCTGCTCCAGACTCAGAAAACACAACAGTTTTTATCCACATAAACGTACATGTAGTAATAATCATTGCATTATTTCATACTGAATTCCTGCTGGTTGTTAAACAGACGAGGATCGTAGCAGCAGCCACTGTCAGAAGGTCAAACTACAGATGACTGTTTTTTATCAACAACCAAAGATATGTCTACAATTTGTCATCTTTGGTCGGGGACAGCCCACAATTGCACAGTTGACACTTGGTGTAAAGACAGACATATGCATTTTTTGAGTCGACCACATGTAGGGGTGTGGG
This sequence comes from Sphaeramia orbicularis, assembly GCF_902148855.1. Lineage (NCBI taxonomy): Eukaryota > Metazoa > Chordata > Actinopteri > Kurtiformes > Apogonidae > Sphaeramia > Sphaeramia orbicularis. The sequence goes on from NC_043971.1 coordinate 7,180,108, forward strand.
TGGAATATCCAGTTGATTACAATCTGCAGCTTCACCGCTGAGATGTGAATACCTGTTGGTGTTGTTTTTTCAGACACATGATTATTCCACAATGAGCATGTGTTTCCCAAACCTTCTGTTATATATATCTCCACATGGATAAACATCAGCTAGAGTGTCCACTTGAGAAGATTTTAAGCTCTTTGTAAGTGGATGAGACGCTAAAACATGGAGGAAAGTGTGTTTTACAGGTGAAAAGGAACCCAGGGCAGCTCCAGGGGGAAGGAAAGTGAGAAACAATTTCAGCCTCCACCTCTTTGTATGGATCTGCTCCAGATTTTGAGGGCTTCATTCTTGGCCCGTGTCCTACCCTTCTATCATTTTTCATGAAAATAGATACAGTAGTTTTTATGTAATCCTGCTGACAGACGGCCAGACAGACAGTGAAACATGATCGAAAATACCTTGACAGATGTAATAAGATAAAGACAACATGTAAACCCTGGCATTAGAGGAGTTTTTCTTCTTTTTTTTTTTCTTGAAATCTATGCAAAACATCGTGTTTGTTCCACGTATGGTTATTTATATCCACTATTTGTGTCGATTGTATCGTATTTATTTAACCCATAAAGACCCAAACATCCACAGGATCTAAAATGATCTACTGATCTAAACTGTTCAACCCTTAGGGGTCCAAACTGTATTTGTGAACTAAAGCTATGTAATGTGTGGGTGTAGCTTTAATTTTTAAACTGTTTCTAATTTTATGAATGCTGCCACTTTACATCTTACCCAGGGACAACAGTTGAAAAATAGCTTTTTTTTCCCAATACTGGCACATTTACAGAAATGTGTACTGTCCCTGCTAAATAAACAAATAAACAAAAGTAAATAAATCCATTAATCCTGTCAATACATGTAAATAATTTGTGTCGAGGTAGAACAGCAGTTGGGGTGTTTAACCCTTTCATGCATACTGGTCACTACAGTGGACAGCTATTCTACAGCTGTTCTCTTATATATTCATAGATTTTGTTGTTCTTTTCGTTGTTTTTTTGTTTGTTTGTTTTTTTACACATATCTTTATTAAAGTTTTAAGACACTACATATCTTTTCTGACATGAATTGGTCACATTATGTAGATCTCTCCTGAACATAAACCCCCAGTATCACAAGCCCTCCCCATAAGTTTCACACAATTTATCAGTAAATACATGTTTCTGTGTCAAAAATTAAACGTGTGGTATCCAGCTGAGTGGACATTTTTGCAACGTCATGAAAAATAAGTTCATAAGATTTTTTTTATTATTATTATTTTTGTAATGTATTTTTTTTTTTTTTACATTTTTTAAATTATTCAATTTTTTTTTTTTTTTTCCAGAAGAAAATTTTCAATCGCATTGTTTTTTTTCATGCCTAAAGGGGAATAAAAACACTCAGGAAAAAAATTTGATTAAGGTTCTCATAATTTGTGCATGAAAGGGTTAAAGCTGTCGAGTGTCAACAGCAACGACCCTGTTCTCCTCCCTCCACCTCTACGTCCTGTCTGTTTCCACTTTTTTACTCTTAATATCAGATAAATTTGGGTTAATAGCATAAATAGATCTAGAAACTAATCAACTAAAGGGAATAAATGACAACGAAGGTAGCTTTAGCCCAGTTATTTGTGGATTGTAGCCAATGCGGTTGCCTACATTAGGAGTCCCCAACCTGTATTTTTGGTACGATGACCTGGTTTAACCCATAAAGACCCAAACATCCACTGGTGACCAAAACCATCAAATGATCTAAAAAGTGTCTAATACCTGTTGATCTACTAACTCTATCAATACATGTAAATAATTGGTGTAAAATACAGTTTGTCGTCTTGTCATAGTCATCAGATATGACCCATATGAACGTTCAAAGGCTCCGTAGTTACCATAGAAACGCAGTCCATGGAAACACTGTCATCTTCTATAACACTGATTCACCAGTAAAACCCATGGAGTTGGATCAATGACAGTGGATGGACACACTTGGTTTATGTTCAGTTCATGAAATATTTTGCAGAAAAAGATACTTTTTCTTCAGTTTTCTGTTTTTGACATAATAACCCTCAACTTTAATCTGAGCTTTAATCAACATGAACATAATCAGAAAATTAAATACAGGAAAATGTCTATTCATTAGGGCTGTCAAAATTAACAAATTAATGTGGATTAGCTGGGAACCTTCAGCCTGACTTTCAGTTTTTATAATTGTATTTATTACCTCCGCCAAGGAGGTTATGTTTTTGCCAGGGTCTGTCTGTCTGTCTGTCTGTCTGTCTGTTTGTTTGTTTGTCTGTCCGTTAGTGTGCAACATAACTCAAAAAGTTATGGACAGATTTGGATGAAATTTTCAGGGTTTGTTGGAAATGGGATGAGGAAGAAATGATTAAATTTTGGTGGTGATCGGGGGTGGGGGCACTGATCGTTAGTGTGCAACATAACTCAAAAAGTTATGGACAGATTTGGATGAAATTTTCAGGGTTTGTTGGAAATGGGATAAGGAAGAAATGATTAAATTTTGGTGGTGATCGGGGGTGGGGGGGCCCACGGGGGGGGGCCACTGATCAGCCTTGGCGGAGGTCTGCGCTCTCCGAGTGCTTCTAGTTTATTTAGTGTTTTTACATTACAACAGGAGGGCTATTGCTATTTATTGTTAAGTATTTTTTATTGTTGCTGCGATTGTTATTGTTATTTGTTTGTTATTTATTTTTCGATATTAGGCAGAGAGAAACCCAGGGCGCACTGTGTTTCACTGCCATGGTACTTGAACCCTGAATTTGCACATGACAAATAAATTTCAAACTTGGAACTTGGATTAATCCATCATTTTGATTTCCTTCATTATCTGAACCTGCTCTATCCTCACTAGGGTCATGGGGGTCGCTTGGAGCCTATCCCAGCTACTTAAAGGCGAAGGCGGGGTACAGCCTGGACATGTCTCCAGTTCATCACAGGGCTGACATATAGAAACAAACAATCAGTCTCACATTCACATCTATGGGCTATTTAGATTAACCAGTTAACCTATCAGTGCATGCCTTTGGATGGCGGGAGGAAGCCAGAGTACCCGGAGAGAACCCACGCAGACACGGGGAGAACATGCAAACTCCACACAGAAAGGTCCCACCCCCATCAACTGGTGTTGGAATCAAACCCAGGACCTTCTTGCTGTGAGGCACGAGTGCTAACCACTGCACCACTGTGGTGCCCCCTCACTTTGATTTATCTGATTAAAAATGTTAATGCAATTAACCCATCTACAGCACAGTATGACTTTGAATGTCTCTGGCAAAACACTTGGGGCAGTTTGTCCCAAGGTTATAATCGTTAACAAAAACTAACGAAATGACGAAAACTGGAACTGAAAAACATTTTCGTTAACTGAAATAAATACAAACAATAATTAAAAGAAAAAAAACCATAACTAACTGAAACTGTATCGTGCGTTTACAAAGCTAACTAAAACTGGTAAAAGTTATGGATAAAATTCCCTTAGTTTTCATCTTTGTCAACATCGGATTGATACGAAATCGATTTATTTCGCTCTAGTAATTTTAGCTAGCGGCACCATACGACACTTCACGGTCCGTCACTTGTGGTTTAGAGCCGTCTTCTGGTCCCCACTCTACCTGGAAACATGGAGAGTAAAGTTGGGAGAAAGCAGCAGAGTCCTGTTTGGGATTTATTTGAATACGACGGAGATGAAGACAAAAGATACGATAAATCTAAAATTAATACTAAAACTAACTAAAACTAAGCATTTAGAAAAAAATTAAAACTAATCAAAACTAGTAAACCTGCTCTAAAAACAAACTAAAACTAACTGAATTAGAGAAAAAAAAGTCAAAACTAAATAAAACTAAACTATAATGAAAAAATCCTAAACTATTATAATCTTGGTTTGTCCAAGTAGAGTTAGTGTCACACATAAACAAATGGGCAGTTGATCCAGTGGTGACAGGCAGCAGAACCAACCCATAAAGATGGAAGACACTAAACAACATGTTGGTCCTCTGGATGGAAACATGAGGACAAAAACCCCCAAGATGGAACAGTTGTTTTGAGTTGAATTATTGAAACTGTTGACGTTAAGCACATTTTAAGTGCATGTACTGTATATATTCCCTTCTGTCTTGAGCTCATGCAAAATGGAATGTGATTAATATCGATTGAAAATGAATTATATTTAATCATGATTACTGAAATTAATCCACAGCAACACTGTGATTAATCTGATTAAAAATTCTAATTATTCTAAATACAGAGCATAATATTAGAGTAAATGGTGATAAATCACTTAAGAAAGGTTAAAGATATAGAGGAAAAAATCATTTGGGATCTACCAGAAAAGTAGAGGTGGTTCTTTATAGGTTAATGAAATAAAATGAAATGAAATCTTTATTTCAAACATGTAGACAATAAAATAAAAGCAAAATCAACCAGCAAAATATAAGTAGTGGTACATAAATGATTGATAAGCAAACAAACCACGAAATGAATACATAAATAATAATAATAATTAAAAAAAAAATAATAATAATGATAACAATAATAATAATATAAAGAAAACAAAGGAAATTGAATTATACATGCTCGAAAAGGAGTAGGAAGAAGTAAAAACTTATATACTCCTACCCCCAGTTACTATTCCTTATGATCACTATATAGCGATTATTATTTTGCATGAGTATCAAAATAATAATAATAATAATAATAATAATAATAATAATAATAATAATAATAATAGTATAACAATATCATACATCCTTTTTCCTCTATACACTAATATGATAATACCCATTTAATAAATGGTTTGTATGATTAATTAAAATGTCTCTGTATTAAAAGGTTTAGTCAGCTGAGGTTAGTAGCAGGTTTTAGATTCAGTCTTTATAATTAGTGGTAGATGAAAATTATATGTAAAAAAAAAAACAAAAAATAAAAAAACATGTTTTTCTTGGTGTCTGAACCCTTACTCTCATGGTCTACATGTATTTCACAATTCTCCTTTTTTCCCTTTTTTTTTTATCATTGTCATTTTTATTTTGTTTGTTTGAGAATAAACCGAACTTGAACTGAAGATAATAGTATTTTCCATGTAAATATTATCAACACAGTGGATATTAAAAACCAAAACAAGCTTGATTTAAAGAAGAAAAAAAAAAAAAAAAAACAAAAACTTGCCAAACAAACAAGCTCTGTGCTTCTATTCATCACGACCAATGAAGAATAAAAAAAAGAAGAGAAATGAAATATAACATGTAAATAAATAATGTGGCTTTTGTTGTGGCCTCTGGAGACCAGAGTCTTGTAGAGCATGTATCTACTTCAAAGAAAAGGTGAATTTGTTGCTTCTTTGTGTTCTTTCTTTTGATCAATGTTTCAGAAGCTCACAAACACAGACCAGTAGATAAAGGTGAATTCATTAAAATAGAGTGGATGGTGTATTCATCCAATCTCAATTTAGGATTTAAGATGGGAAATGTAGCCCTGCTGGATTGGATGAAGTCATTCGTGGTTGTATCTGCAGTTCAGATGGAGGTTGAGGATACGGTTTATTGTCCGTGACACAATGAACATCTCCAGGATCCAGAACAAGACTGTACTGTCTGAAAGCACTGAGGCCTCGCACCGCACATGACACTAGGTCTAGAGCACGAGGTTGTAAAAACAGTCCCGAGGGTTACATTCTACCTCAAAAATTTCATAAAACAGGATAAAAACGATGATGTGACAGATGCCAGGTATTATGGAACACAGTGAGTAAAGATTCTGAATTAAAAATATTCAATCAAGTGGAATTTAACCCATAAAGACCCAGCGCTACTTCTGTGGAAGATCCAAAATGTGATTTATCTCCATTTATGATAATATTATCCTCTGTATTTTGCTTTTTTAAATCAAAAATCACATCTTTTCCTATATTTAATTCACTGATCATGTTAAAAAAAAAAAAAAAAGCTCAGATTTAAGTTGAGGGCTATGATATCAGAGACAGAAAAAAACTGAAGAAAAAGTGACTTTTCCAGTAAAATATATCATTAAATGAACATAAAACAAGTGTCTACAACCATATTTTGTTCATGACACTTATTATTTGTTCATTTTTTTTATTCATTTTGTTCATATTTATTAATTTAACTTGTTGTTTTGTTCAGTTTGTGGTTCATTTTGTGCATGTTACTTTGGCTAGTTGGTTTATTATTCATTTTATTATTTATTTTGGCTGTTTTTGTTGATTTTGACACTTATTTTATTTTTACTTAATTCTGGTTAGTTATTTTTTATTTTTTCATTTAAGATTTTGTAACTTCTCATTCCCTTTGATTTGAAATTTTATCATGTAAAAAAATATTCACATCATTTGTTGTCAATAATTATCACGCTAAATGTAAAATCATTATTTCTTCCTGCAGAATATGACGCATAACTGTAGATTAAATGTCCAACAGTAGAGCTCAACTTTAAACATACACAGCAGTAAAATAAATCACAAATATTAGACGTAATAATAAACTGCACTTAGTGTCATATCACAGTGTGGTATTAGTATTTTTACAAAAATAAAGGAACATTAGTGTTTCTCCACCACTGGTGAAGTACAACACCATTGATATGATAACAAAAGAGAATAAATGAGCTGCCATGACAAGTGTAGAATGTTTCTGATGGACAACATACTCTCTGGTTTCCTTTATTTTTTCATTCTATTACATTTAGTGCACTGGAATCACAGCAGAGAGTGGAACATCTTTAATATGCTTCACATTTTCATCAACTATTTTTTTTATTTTCCATAATAAGAGTAATTTAGGTATGTCAAAAACCTTTTTGCATCTACGTCACAGAGGAATTCCAACTTATCTTGGGTGGTTCCTCCTCAAAGAATTAATCAGAACCAAGACAGTTTAACTCTTACATTTGTGGGTTTTGCTTATAGGGGCGGGAGACTTTCGTCACCAATTTTTCATCATATCTGTCAAACCTCAGTCATGTCCTCAGTATCATGAATCTGTCAGTCTGTCTGTGATTACTCACCTGAATCTCTTTCCTCATGGTGAACAATTTCTTAGTGTCATCCACCATAAACAGACCATGTGTTTACAAACAGAGCCGGGAGGTAACTTGGGCATCTTCGGAATTTTGTTGCGACGTACATTGTGGGAAGCGGAGGCTCACGCCGCCGCCTGGAAGCGTCAGTGCATCCATATGATATTATACGGATGAAACAAACACGATGCGGAAACGGCTGAAATGTGGAAACGGCTAGAGCTCAGCTTCCGTTCAGCCGTTTCTGCATCGTGTTTGTTTCATCCATATTGTTGGAGCCAAAATACATTTTTGCTTGTTTATTCCTCTTTTTTATTTTGACCTTAATTTAGTAATTGTTTAGTGGGAGTGGCTGCGATGATCGCCACAGGTGCAGTTCATTACAGGTGTTGGTTTGGGTGTGGCAAACTTACATATACCTGCTGTGTGAGGTGGGCGGGGTGTGTGAGGACAGCCCCAAACAATTTTCAGACCGTGAAATCGTGAGACAAGTGGATTAAGTTGGTCAGCATTTTCAGTGTTTTTCTTTGTGTTAAAGAGCCTATTTTGTTTATTTGTAGAAAGAATATGGAAAGACAATTGTGACTTATAATGAACTCTTGGATTTCATATTGCTAAATAAATGGATTGGCATATCCAAATAAGACAAAGAAACCCAGCCCGACATTCATTTAAATACAGCAGGTTGAACCCTTCCACACCGTAGTAGTGGCTAAAGGTAAAGCCACTACACATATAATATCATATGGTTGCGCTGCTGCTGCCGCTGCCACAGCCAGGCAGCAGCACGAGCCTCTGTTTCCCACAATGCATGTCGTAACAAAATTCCGAAGATGCCCGAGTTACCTCCTTGCTCTGTTTGTAAACACATGTTTTTTTTTTATGGTGGAGTACACTTCGAAATTGTTCACCATGAGGGAAGAGATTCAGGTGAGTAACCACAGAAAGACTTACAGATTCATGATACTGAGGATATGACTGAGGTTTGACAGATATGATGAAAAATTGGTGATGAAAGTCTCCCGCAGCTTTAATGCTCTTTTAGCAAATTGATCATTGTTTAAGAAATACAGGGGTTGGACAAAATAATGGAAACACCTTCACCTCAAGATGATAATGCCCCAATCCATACAGCTAGAATTGTTAAAGAATGGCATGAGGAACATTCTAATGAAGTTGAGCATCTCGTATGGCCGGCACAGTCCCCAGACCTCAACATTATTGAGCATTTATGGTCAGTTTTAGAGATTCAAGTAAGACGTCGATTTCCACCGCCATCGTCTCTAAAAGAGTTGGAGGGTATTCTAACTGAAGAATGGCTTAAAATTCCTTTGGAAACAATTCACAAGTTGTATGAATCAATACCTCTGAGAATTGAGGCTGTAATTGCTGCAAAAGGCGGACCTACACCATATTAAATTATATTTTGTTGATTTTTTAAGGTGTTTCCATTATTTTGTCCAACCCCTGTACATCAGTTAGGGTTAAATAACTTGTTGTACTTAAAATATATTCATCACTGCAGTAATAAATCCTAGTGGGGATCATTTTATGTGATAATACACAAATGAAAACTAAATTATGAATATTAGATTTTATTCTTGTGATTACATCTTCCTAAATATTTTCAAAACTTCCAACTGGACCTGTGGTTAAGACTGTCCTGGCTGAGATGAACAGTTAACAGTTCACACAGGGTCCCAGACATTTCACAGTGTGATACAAGTACTTTTACAAAAATAAAGGAACATTAGAATTCCTTCACCACTGGCAAAGTACTACAACACTGATATGATAACAAAAGAGAATAAGTGAGCTACCACGTCCACAGTAAGAGAACAATAGTCTGTTTTTGATGGACAAGTACTGCTTGGTTTCCTCTATTGTTTGATTCTATTATATTGTTATAACATCTTTAATATGCTTCACATTTTCATCAACTATTTTAAATTTTTTCCATAATAAGAGCAATTTAGGTGTGTCAAAAACCTTTCTGCATGTACATCACAGAGGAATTCCAACTTATCTTGGGTGGTTCCTCCTCAAAGAATCAATCAGAACCATGACAATTTAATTCTTACGTTTGTGGGTTTGGTTTTCATTCCTTTACTCCTTTAAATGACTGTGACTGTGAAACTAAAATGACATCATGATTATGCAGAGAGATGCACAGTTGTGGGAATGATGAACCATCCCTGTGAAGGAGCCCGAGAAGAAAAAACAATAGTATAATATCATACTGCATGTACAACGGTGTACAAAAAAAGAAACAAAAAAAAGACAGAAAACAGTATAATCCTAGGTGCTGCTGATGCTTCGTCCAGCGTATTGTAAACTGCAGCTGGATGTCTTTGTTTGACTCATGCCGCAGTGGCCTAAATCAAAAAATATTCAATCAAGTGGAATTTAACCCATAAAGACCCAGCACTACTTCTGTGGAAGTTTGAAAATGCAATTTATCTCCATTTATTACAATATTATCCTCTGTATTTTGCATTTTTTAAATCAAAAATCACATCTTTTCCTGTATTTAATTCACTGATCCTGTAAAAAAAAAAAAAAAAAAGGTCAGATTTAAGTTGAGGGCTATGATATCAGAGACAGAAAAAACTGAAGAAAAAGTGACTTTTTCAGTAAAATATATCATTAAATGAACATAAAACAAGTGTCTACAACCATACTTTGTTCATGACACATATTATTTGTTCATTTTTTATTCATTTTGTTCATATTTATTAATTTAACTTGTTTTTTAACTTGTTTTTTAAATTAATTTAACCTCTTGTGTTTGTGGGTTTGGTCTTCATTCCTTTACTCCTTTAAATGACTGTGACTGTGAAACTAAAGTGACATCATGGTTATGCAGAGAGATGCACAGTTGTGGGAATGATGAACCATCCCTGTGAAGGAGCCCAACGAGAAGAAAAAACAATAGTATAATATCATACTGCATGTACAATGGTGTACAAAAAAAGAAACAAAAAAAAAGACAGAAAACAGCATAATCCTAGGTGCTGCTGATGCTTCGTCCAGCGTATTGTAAACTGCAGCTGGATGTCTTTGTTTGACTCACGCCGCAGTGGCTTAAATCAAAAAATATTCAATCAAGTGGAATTTAACCCATAAAGACCCAGCGCTACTTCTATGGAAGTTTCAAAATGCAATTTATCTCCATTTATGATAATATTATCCTCTGTATTTTGCATTTTTTAAAATCAAAAATCAAATTTTTTCCTGTATTTAATTCACTGATCATGTCAAAAAAAAAAAAAAAAAAAAAAAAAAAGCTCAGATTTAAGTTGAGGGCTATTATATCAGAGACAGAAAAAACTGAAGAAAAAGTGACTTTTTCAGTAAAATATATCATTAAATGAATATAAAACAAGTGTCTACAACCATACTTTGTTCATGACACATATTATTTGTTCATTTTTTATTCATTTTGTTCATATTTATTAATTTAACTTGTTTTTTAACTTGTTTTTTAAATTAATTTAACCTCTTATGTTTGTGGGTTTGCTCTTCATTCCTTTACTCCTTTAAATGACTGTGACTGTGAAACTAAAGTGACATCATGCTTATGCAGAAAGCTGCACAGTTGTGGGAATGATGAACCATCCCTGTGAAGGAGCCTAACGAGAAGAAAAAACAATAGTATAATATCATACTGCATGTACAACGGTGTACAAAAAAAGAAACAAAAAAAAGACAGAAAACAGCATAATCCTAGGTGCTGCTGATGCTTCGTCCAGCGTATTGTAAACTGCAGCCGGATGTCTTTGTTTGACTCACGCCGCAGTGGCTTAAATCAGTCCTAACACCATATGATGGCAAGAGGTAATAAAAAAACAAGACAAACAGTAAACAAAGAGGCCACGCCCCTCCTCGTCCACAGCCTGAGTTTCTCATGTTTTTCTCTCTCAGGCTTTATTTGTGCGGTTGCTGAGTGAAAGCCACCACAGTGGCAGAGAGGCCCAGAATAGCCGAGGGTGGGGAAGGCCAGAGGACTTGCATGTGGGCTGCTGAGCTGTAGTGTGTCTAAACCATTCGCCGGTCTGTGGAATAGAGGCTGCTTCCTCATGCATGCCAGTGGTCAGAGCCTGGCCTACACACCCTCAACTATTTCTGTCTTCTTCTTGTACTCGTTTTCATTTTGCGTTCTCCTTCTCATGCCTTTTCAGAGTAATGCAGGATTTAAAAACACATGGAGGAGCACAGAGACACTGAGGGAAGAGACTAAATAATAGAAATAACACTCATCATCATAATCGTTCTCAGTGCAAAATTTCTGGACACAAAAAAAAAAAAAAAATCACATTTTATTCATTTCCTGTATTCCCCTTATTCCAATTCTGTGATTTATTAAGAGCTGAATACATGTTTGGCAGCTGCATTTGACTTATTTATTCCATATACTGTCTGGCTGCTGTGTCGGAATATAATACTAGTGACACAAGAATATTTATCTGTTTTTTCCCCTGCTCTGTGGAAGGAAACGCTTACATGGAAATCTAAATGGAAGAAATAATGCGTGCAATTAGAGATAAATGATTGATGCTATTTGTAGACTTTAAAAAAATGTAAGCATTGCGGGGGAAAGGGATAAACATACCCCATGGTGTTGTTAATCACGGTGCAAGTCATGAGAATGAAATGTACTTTAATGATAACACTGACATTCCTGCAGCGTTACTGCTCCTGAGCACACAATTATGTGGAGCTGATTAAGTCTAATTCAATGACTAATGAATGTTTAGCTGCCACGAGGCATGGCAGTTTTATCTGAGAGAAATGTGAAACATTCCCTTTGTTTGGTATCTGAGTGTCTTGGCGAATGGCTCAGACTGGAAATATAAATGTAAAACAATGTAATGACAGGCTATTGAGGAATTCTTCAGCCATATACAGAGAGTGGTATTGTTTCAGGAGGCCCTCGGTTAACATTTGTTACTCTCCAGCTTTCTTTGCTGACTTAAATGTGCAGTCCTCACCGACACAAAGGGCCATATGAGTGAAATATTGCCTGTTTGTCCAGATGCATTCCAGACACCTGGTGAAGCACAAACACACAGACGCTCACTGTAGAAGAATGTGTCCACTGAACAACTGTATAAAACTGCAAAATCTCCCACTCAAATACTCTCACTCCCTCTTTCCCTCACACTTACTGTCATTCAGTGGCCTGGAAATAAGCCAGATATGCCCACTACTGTGCATCACATACATGACAGACTGTTGAGGCCCATTCTCTTTGGCTTAGTGACCTAAATTTGAGCATGATGTCAACTTCTACAAGTGGAATTTAATGCATTCAATAAAATAATCCACAGGTGTCAAACATGTGGCCCGGGGGCCAAATCTGGCCCACCAAAGGGTCCAGTCCGGCCCTTGAGATGAATTTGTGAAATGCAAAAATTACACTGAAGATATTAACAATCCTTTTAGTTCAGGTTTCACATTCAGACCAATTCAATCTCAAGTGGGTCAAACCAGTAAAATATTACCATAATAACATAAAAATAATGACAACTCCAAATGTTTCTCTTTGTAAATGTAAATATTTTCATCTATTCACACTAAACAAAGTATAATTTTGCAAAAAATGCGAATAACCTGAAATGTCTTAAGAGAAGCAAGTACAATTTAACAATATTCTGTTACTGAGTGTTTTGTGTGTTTGTAGATCCACTCTGATCTGTAAGTTATAATGTACATGTGTGAATGATAAACTGAGGCAGAATATTGTTAAAATTACACTTATTTTTTCAGTTTGTTCATGTTATTCAGATCTTTTGAAAGGATAGTTTATAGATGTAAACATGTTCATAATGTAAATTAACTTTTTTTGCTCTAAAACATAGAGAAAAGTTTGGTTAACATTATTTATATATTATTATGTTATTATTTTACTGGGCCGGCCCATTTCAGATCGAATTTAGCTGAATCTGGCCCCTGAACTAAAATGAGTTTGACACCCCTGCCATAATCCATATGTTTTTGACATTTCTAGATCATTTACCTTCCATAAGTGTCATTTGATCCTGGTCACTGCAGGTGTGTGTCTTACTTTTTCATCAGAACTGTCATTTACAGTTCATTCATGCATGTCATTTACTCAATAAAAGCCTTGTTAACTCTTTAAAACCTGACGTGTCATGGCTGACGCACCCTGCACACATGCATGTCGGATGACTGTAACTCTTTCACTGTTTGTGCAATTGGAAAAATTCCAACGGTTTCTGAAACCTGAGATATTGCGGTTTATAGGCTTTATTGCAGTGTTTTCCAGCCTTAGGTTTGGGACACCACATGGGGTCACCTGGAATTCAGATGGGGTCACCTGAAATTTCCAGTAATTGATGAAAATAAAAATAAAATCTTACTAATAAAAAATATATGGTGAGTTGAGAGACACAATTCCAAAACATAAACAAGAAAAGCACTCGGAGAGCGCAGACCTCCACCAAGACAGATCTGCCCCCCCCATCACCACCAAAATTTAATCATTTCTTACTTGTGCCAGTATCAACATTTCCTGAAAATTTCCTGAAAATCTATGCATAACTTTTTGAGTTATCTTGCTAACAGACAAACAAACACGCACACACACAAAGCAAAGCGATCACAATACTGTAGCTCCTGGCAGAGATAAAGACTGAAACTGAAGCACTGTGGTTCTGTTTATCTGTCAAATGTTCATTGTGGTCGGTTTCAGATGCTGCAGCTCTTTCATAATTCATAGTTTGAGTTCTTGTTTGTTTAGTATTAATTGTCAGCCTTGTAAATCCAAGATGGACTGACTGTACATATCCTGACCAAGGAAAATCAAATTCTCACTTTGTGCAGTAATCTACACTTGGCTTTACTGCCTCTGTCCATAATAATATACATTATATAGACTAAATGTCATCTAAAATTAATGCTTATTTGCAACATAGTATAGCAAACTATTATATGATCAAAATCAAATTAATTTGAGCAAAAAAAAATCTCCGTTTTGAATGTCTAGGGTCGCTGGAAATTGGCACATGGACTCACTCACAGCATATTTTCTAACCTTTTAGTTAGTCAAAAAAGAAAAAAAAAAGTCCAGGTGGACCATTTTAGGTTTACAAAGGCTTTATTTAACCTCCTGAGACCCAGGAAATGTCAGCAAAGTACAAGCTTTTTTTGTTTTTTATTAAATAAGTGCCTATATTGGAAACATCATGATACAACAGTTTTTTCAGATGCAGTTTTTAAAATTTTTATGGCATGTCCTTTGTGGTGCACAGTTTTCTTTTCTTTTATTTTGTATAAAGTTGTGAAACTCTTGTCCACAAATGTGGACAAAAAGCCCATAGCTGGGTCTTGGGAAGTTAAAACAAGCTATGCACTGCTTTGTTCAATATTTCATGTCTGATTGACTGATACTGTCTGAGAGGAAGTTGTCGTACACATGTGCATCGTTGAGATCATTATTGCTGTCGAATAAACGATGGATGAGTGAGAACACGTAGCTAGTTCGTGGTCTTTTCAAAAACTCACACAACGCAGCCATCTCTCTTGAACATCCAGGCAGAGAGCGTAACACATGCGTTCTCGGTTTATGCGAACTTGCGATTAGAACAGTACTTGGGCCGTGATTGATGACGTTTCATGAGAACGCAACAATGAAAGAACAGACAAGAACGCATGTTGCGAAACAGCCAAAGTAAACACATTTCGATGACATCCCCTTGTCATCTGTCTCCCATAATGCACCCTGGTTTCATCTTTACATCTCCCGCTCAGACACTCGGCTGAAGTCTCTGATTGACGTCCAGCTCCGGCTCTACAAAGTAAAAGATAAGCAAGCCCAGATGGGGAGGGTCGGACATGTCTGCCTGCATGATTTAGCCTTGAGTGGGACAGTGGAGGCGACCGATGCAGACCGGATCCCCCACCCCCGGCTACATGTCAAATCCATTCCACATGGGAGAGGTGTAAATCACCTTTTGATCTGCCCTGTGGGAGAATCAGGACGTCCAGACAGACTGATGTGTGCCTTTGTCCGTCCTCAGCCTCTGTTTGACCCGGCCACCACCAGCACCCAGGTTTGTCTGCAGTCGATAATATCCGTGGCTGCTCATTAGGCCACGGAAAAAAGCTGATGGTATGATTTCTGGCTCATCATTTTACAGTTGTGTGCTTTTTCTCCGACCCTGCCGACTGCTGAGGTTTGGAGGTTAGATAATATTTTTCTGCAGTAAAACCGAAAAGGAAAAATGGCTGTGAATCATGTGGCTGAAGACAAGTGAAGGCCCATTATCACAGCAGATGTCTTCATACATGAATAGTGTTTCTATGTGACCTGGAAGGCTATCGTCCGTTATTTTACAGTAGAGTCGAATCAATCAGCTATGGGTCAGTTATGACGGTAAGGTGATCCTTAACAGCTCTGAAACATGATGCACTTCCACTCATACAGCTACATTATGACCACATACAGAACATCTCATATGCTTTTAACAGACACAACTCCATGACCACTTTCTACTTTGACTCCCTACATTTTTACACAAGTATCTGTTCTACTCCTTACATTGATAAAACACCATTATGGGGGTCTTAATGCATTCAAGGGGGATTATTGATTATTTAATAGTTTGCATAATTGCATCTTTTTAACATCAAGGCTGATTTCAACTCAGACTACTTGACAGTTTTTATACTTTCATTGTCATTTTACTTGTTACACTATTTTATACTTAAATTTTTATTTTTAACTGTATAATTGATGTGTGTGTTTTACTTCAGCACCTTACAGAATGTAAAACTAAATTTCGTTGCACTGTACAATGGTATTTTGCAATGACAATAAAGCTTATTCTATTCTATTCTATTCTATTCTATTGTATTCTATTCTATTCTATTCTATTCGACAGGACTCCCTTGAAAAAGAGGTTCTTATTCTCAATGGAATCTTTTTTCCTGGTTAAATAAAGGTTAAATAAAACAAATTCTATTCTATTCTATTCTATTCTATTCTATTCTATTCTATTCTATTCTATTCTATTCTATTCTATTCTATTCTATTCGAATACATAGAAAAGAGCCGTTCCTAACATATTTCAAATGTAAAAGACAAAACAGACAATAGATGGAGGTGTCGTCTGTTAAATACCTTTTTCATAAATACCCATGTCTCTGCTGGGGTGAAAAATGCGAGTACTTTTGACACCTCTGTTCCAAACACCGTAATAAATCCATCCCAAGGCCCTCACAGATAAGGAACAGAACATAACTCAGTGTCAAACTAGAGCCGTTTGTCATGTCAGTCTGATTTTAATGGCTGTATAATAGTTCAGGAACATTCACTCCTCCAGCACCTTTCAGCTTAAATGATGTTTAAGGAGTTTATGCCTTAAGTGGTGTTATATGTTATATTACACTTTACAATGATTTACACATTGTTTAACTGTGTGAGTTTCTCAGATGTGGGAACGAAGCCAAGGGGGCTTTACTTGAACAGAATTTGCCAAAGGTAAAGCCAGAAAGAATTTAATTTAGTTGGTGTAAATCAGTGAAATAAATCAGTACTAAACATGAGTAAGTTAATAGAAAGAAACTATTTCACTTTTCACAGTTTTACACACTTTTTTTTTCAGATTTTGTTATATCAAAATGGAATAAATGATTTTGAGCTAATTTTGATTATTGCTTGTAGAATATAAAGACTAACTTACATAGCCTCAGACACAAATTAACGCTTTGTCATTTTTGTTTTGTTTTGGGTTTTTTTTAAGAAATTGTGCGCATTTTTACAGAATATATCTATCTGAATCTATGTGGACTTGACGTTTCAGGTGCAGATTCATTACACAAAGTAATAATAAACATGAGCAAAATAGGACGCCATTCTTTCCCAATATTTACATTTTCCTTGAACACACAAAATATTCACTTTGGAAACAGCTTTTGTGACTTAAATGCTACTTACATGTGGACAAGAAGTGCAAATGTAAAGAAAAATATGTTTTAAGAAATATCTGCATTAGTGTGGATGGGGAACGAAACAGAATTGTTTCATTCTTCTGTTTTCTAACACTAACTGATAATAATAACTGATTTAACCCATAAAGACCCAAACATCCACTGGCGTCCAAATATCTTCTGCTGATCTAAGCTGTTTAACTTTTGTTTTGATCTACTAATACATCAATGCATGCAAATAATTGGTGTAAAATACAGTTTGTCGTCTTTTCATGGTCATTAGATATGACCCATTTGGATGTTCAGAGGCTCCGTAGTTACCATGGAAACACCGTCATCTTCTACAACATTGATTCACCAGTAAAACCCATGGAGTTGGATCAATGACAGTGGATGGAGATGTTTGTTTTTACACTCAGTTAATGAGTATTTGCTGAAAATATAACTTTTTCTTCAGTTTTCTGTCTTGATATAATAACCCTTGAATTTAAATTTACTGAGTTTTCATGAACATCTGCATTAAATGTAGAGAACTAAAAACAGGAAAATACATGACTTACAGAAAAAAAGACCAAAACACAGAGGATAATATTATAATAAATTATAATAAATGGTGGTAAATTACTTGAGAAAGGTTAAATAGAGAGACAAATTCATTGGAGAAGTGCCACAAAAGTAGCATTGGGTTTTTATGGGTTAATACCGATCTTATTCTCGAGGACCAGACAATGTGAGGGGTGGGGGGCTTGGCAAAATATATTCACCAGTAAATTCACCAGTAATTCACCAGTAAAACCCATGGAGCTGGATCAATGACAGTGGAGAAAGACATATGGTTTATATTCAGTTAATGATAGATTTTGGTTGAAAAGTCACTTTTTTCTCAAGTTTTCTCTGTTTCTGATATAACTTAACTTTAATCTGAGCTTTTATGAACATCTAAATGATCAGCAAAGTAAATATAACAAAAGTCATGACTTACACTGAAACAATGCAAAACACAGAAGATAATATTGCAATAAACGGAGATAAATCACTTCAGAAATTTAAATTTAGGGGAAAAAATCATATGGTAACTGCCGCAAAAGTACCACTGGGTCTTTATGGGTTAATCTTCAGCATTATTTGCATGTTAGTCACAGTCAAAGTATAATCAAGTTCAGATATTTAGGAGTCTCCAAAAAATGTTCTACTGGCCCGTGTATGGTACAGTATCGTATTAGATCTGAGGACTTGAACTCAACCTTTAGGCCAAATATTTGATCCTCTCATGCGACATTAGCTCATGTCCTCAGTCAAACTATCTGTATTCTGAAACTACCAATTAGTCAAATGAAAAGATGCATTTGTTGGTTAATTATCAACTCCGCTTCCAAACGGAGTCCTCTTTGATGGTTTCTGTGTTGACGCCACACACGTTTTGTGGCCGAGCTATCAAATACCCTTCCTTTCACATCATCAGCTCTTTTGTGGTCTCGCTGTGCCTCTGGCTTTTGCACACGCTCAGTTTCACCGCGCACGCTCGATGTCTCAGTACTTTTGTACATGCTCACTGGCTCTGAATACAATGAAAGCTGAGGTATCCCTGGTATTTGTGTAACCCCTGCTGCGGCTCCCTCCGCCTTTTGACACATACTAGGGTTTCAGAGGGACAGACCGTTATTACAGACCTCCGCACAATTCCTTCACAGGCTAATTTATATGTTTGAGTAGAAAAACGCAGAGTATGATGCTGTGTGTGGCATTTGCTGATGTAACACAAAGGGAATTGTCACATTGTGAAGTAATGTCAGGCTGGAAGGAATGTGAGGTTTAGTGGACTTAATATAGAGAAATACTGAAGATGTTTTAGGGTAAAACATCTGCGGTGTTATTGCCTTTAATGTGCAGGTTTGGACAGGTCAGCACCATCAACTCTGGAACCACAGGGTTATATAATGTAACTAGAAGCACTCGGAGAGCGCAGACCTCCGCCAAGGCTGATCAGTGGCCCCCCCGTGGGCCCCCCCACCCCCGATCACCACCAAAATGTAATCATTTCTTCCTTATCCCATTTCCAACAAACCCTGAAAATTTCATCCAAATCTGTCCATAACTTTTTGAGTTATGTTGCACACTAACGGACAGACAAACAAACAAACAAACAGACAGACAGACAAACAAACAAACAAACCCTGGCAAAAACATAACCTCCTTGGCGGAGGTAATTATTATACAAGTTTAGGGAACACTTTATAATAAGTACACACTATGAAGCATTAGTTACGCATTAACAAATACTTAATTCATCATTTATAAAGCATATTTCTGACACGAATACTCATTAATATATGGTTTATAAGCACAGTTATAATGGTTTACTCATCATTAACCCTTTCATGCATAGGTCACTCTAGTGGACAGTTCTTCTCCAGCTGTTCTCTTGTATATTAATGGGTTTTGATGTTTTAGTTACGTATCAGCCAACACAGTGGACACTTACGCACCATCCCACACAATGACATTCATACCATTACTGTAACTGTGCTGTTCTTGATAAACCTGATCTGCAGTAACATGTTTAAGTGTAAATCAATTTTTATTTGTTAGACAAGAAAGTTTTTTTTTGCATATTATCTCCATGAAATGAATAATTACTAGCATTAGAATATGTTAAAATGTGAGAAGACATCAGATAAGCAGCATTAAATATATTTTTATTTCATTGTTTTCATATAACTTTCTGATATTGGGTTTTAAACACGTTTCTTCACTTCAAAAATTAAATGCATGGATATTTTTGTAACTGCATAGAAAAAAAAAACATGATCGCATTGTTTTTTTTATGCCTAAGAAGGAATAAAAACACTGAAGAAAAAAATCTTGACTAAGGTTCTCACAGTTCATGCATGAAAGGGTTAATAAGCTCATCTACAATATGCTTAATGATTGTATTTTCATACTTTATAAATTATGGATTCCGCATTTAAACATTTAGTATTGCATCACTTACAAACCAATTATGATGTGCGTTTATGCTCGCACATACACTATTCAGACATGTACTAATGATTAGTGAATATGTTAGTGTGTATTTTATACTAACTCACATTTATTTTCCAACAGATGTCTTATAAACAGTTATTAATACAGGAATTCATTATTTCAGGTAGTTATGAAGCACTTACTCAGTAATTAAGTATATGGTGTGAGCTCATCTAAAGTGTGGACTATGTATACCATCTAAAGCATTTACAAACTAGAAGCACTCGGAGAGCGCAGACCTCCGCCAAGGCTGATCAGTGGGCCCCCCCGTGGGCCCCCCCACCCCCAATCACCCCCAAAAGTTAATCATTTCTTCCTTATCCCATTTCCAACAAACCCTGAAAATTTCATCAAAATCTGTCCATAACTTTTTGAGTTATGTTGCACACTAACGGACAGACAAACAAACACACAGACAGACAAACAAACCCTGGCAAAAACATAACCTCCTTGGCGGAGGTAATGAGATTTAAAGGTTGGCAATGTCTAAAGACTCACACAAAGTCTCAGTTATTCTAACAAAGGAAAGACACAGCACATGGGATTATCAAACAAACTGCATGATTGAATGATGAATGATTATGAATGATTAGTAAAACATTTATAACTTTGCTTATACACTATATACTGAGTACTCATTTCAGAAATATGCTTTATAAAAAATGAATTCAGTATTTGTTAATGCTTAACTAATGCTTCATAGTGTGTACTTATTATCAAGTGTTACCCAACTTTATTTAGAGGGTAAAAACACTTACATTTATTACACTAGATTTAGAAGGGAAACCTCTGGAAATATCCTCATTTATTATGTATTATAATTCTGGAAGACACTTGACTCTCATGTCTTTTCATTCATTATCGTGTGAAAAGTTACTCACCTACTTATTGTAGTTCATTTTGAAATAAGCACCAATTCTGTCAATTCCCTTTTTATTAAACTAGCGCTACCATGCAAAAAGTTCAAAATCTGACTTAACCCATAAAGACCCAAATATCCACCAGTGACAAAAACTATCTACTGATCTAAACTGTTTAATACCTGTTGATCTCTTAATCCTATCAATCCATGTACATAATTGGTGTAAAATACAAATATTCATCTTTTCATGGTCATCAGATATGACCCGTCTGGACGTTCAGAGGCTCCATAGTTACCATGGAAACACCGTCATCTTCTACAACATTGATTCACCAGTAAAACCTATGGAGTTGGATCACTGACAGTAGAGGAAGGCATGTGGTTTATGTTCAGTTAATGATATATTTTGTTAAAAAAGTTTTTTTTCCCACAAGTTTCCTCTGTTTTTGATGTTAGAAACCTCAAGTTTAATCTAAGCTTTACGAACATTTTCATAATCAAGAAATTAAATAATGGAAAATACTTAATTTTCACTGAAAAAATGCAAAACAGAGGGTAATATTACAATAAATGATGAAAAAAGACAGAAAAATTCATTTGGGAACTGACACAAAAGGCAAGGCAAGGCAGATTTATTTGTATAGCATAATTCATACACAGGGTAATTCACAGTGCTTTAAAAAAGTAGCTCTGGGTCTTTATGGGTTAAGATTTCAGATTATACTCTGATGAAAACAATGTTACAGATATTTAATTCACTTTCTAACTCTTGCATGCTGGTTTTTAACCTCCTAAGACCCAGCTATGGGTTTTCTGTCCACATTTGTGGAGAAGAGTTTCACAACTTTATTCAAAAAAAAAAAAAAAAAAAAAAGAAAAAAGAAAAGAAAAGAAAACTGTCCACCATAAAGGATAGTCCATAAAAATTTTAAAAACTGCATCTGAAAAAAACTGTTGCATCATGATGTTTCCAATATAGGCACTTATTTAATAAAAAACAAAAAAAGCTTGTACTTTGCTGACATTTCGGCGTAATGGCGCACGGTGGTGCAGTGGTTAGCACTCGTGCCTCACAGCAAGAAGGTCCTGGGTTCGATTCCAACACCAGTTGATGGGGGGTGGGACCTTTCTGTGTGGAGTTTGCATGTTCTCCCCGTGTCTGCGTGGGTTCTCTCCGGGTACTCTGGCTCCTCCCACCATCCAAAGACATGCACTGATAGGTTAATTGGTTAATCTAAATTGCCCATAGGTGTGAATGTGAGAGTGATTGTTTGTCTCTATATGTTCAGCCCTGCGGTGAACTGGTGACTTGTCCAGGGTGAACCCCAGCTTCGCACCTATGCAGCTGGGATAGGCTCCAAGCGACCCCCGTGACCCTAGTGAGGATAAAGCGGGTTCAGAAAATGAATGAATGAATGTTAGCATAACTTCTGAGGAGCCATTTATCTGGATATGATTGTCCAAAGAATGTTTTTTTTTTCCATCAGTACCTTTGTTGAGGACACTGACAAGAGGATGAGCTCACATAAACTTGGTTCTGATGGTGGCGGAAAATAGAGCATCTGGAGGAAACCTGCATGGCATCAAACACTTCCCTCTAGCTGTAAGGCAGAAGTGTAAACCATTACACTGCCCATTTACCACCCTTATTTATCTCTTCTCATGGGATATCTTTGAAGGTATGACTCACAAACATGGCTGTCATTAAACACTTGTCACATTTCAGGTATTTTATTGAATGCAGCAACTTATGGGCCTTTACATAAGTGGTGAAATTATCTCAAAATTTTGATAATTTTCCTTACAACGCTACAATTTTATGCAACTACTACAATTTCCAATCAGTCAGTGCTCACATCTTGATGACATGCAACCGAGAAAAGTTAATTCTGTCATTCTGACTTCCAAATTTCTTAACTATAAGTGCATTAAAGACTATATACAGAGAGAGTTAGTGACATCGGGTAGTTGTTAGCTGTTGTAAAAGTAGACAGAGATTAATTGGATCCATTAAAGAGAAGATAGAGTTTGTAGCCTGAGTCACATTCACTGCTTAAAATAATACAATTCTCCAATTAAAACAGTTAAGATAAAAGCTCCACAGATGGTGCCTGGTATCTTCAAAAACCTCCTGCTTCAGATCTTGCCCTGGCGTTCTCCCGTTTCGTGCCCGGTTCTGTTTTGGAACCGATCATGCGCTTTGGTGTGGGATTCACGCCACACTTCGGGCCACCACTAAAACGAGCAACAATGCCCGACAAATCCTCAAGAATGCAATTCGTCTTTCAAATAATGCAATTAAGCAATTTTACACTGAGTATGAATGCAATCAGCTTCATCAAAGTGTTTTTGCATCGGCAGCTGGAAACCTCCGGCGTTTCTAATGAACTGAGCTTTGGGAGATAATCTCACCAGATGTTACAAAGCACAGCGCTGTTGCTGGAAATGAAACCACACATACTTCTATCTAAAGCTGGTGAAAAGTAGCCAAAACACACTCGGTCTGACGATGTACAGTGCTGCAAAAGACTTCCAGAGATCTGAGCTTTAGGACTGTTGGCATTGTTAAGGTGGAACAGTAGTTGAGTGTTTAAAGCTGTCGATTGTCAATAGCAACGACCCTGTTCTCCTCCCTCCACCTCTACGTCCTGTCTGTTTCCACCTCTTTACTCTTGGTATCAGATAAACACAGGTTAATCGCATAAATAGATCAAAAAACAAATTAACTAAAGGGAACAAATAACAATGAAGTTGGCTTTCACCCAGTAACATGTTGATTCAAGCCAATTCGGTTAGTTTAATCCATAAAGACCCAAACATCCACTGGTGACCAAAATAATCAACTAATCTAAAAAGTGTCAAATACCTGTTGATCTACTAATCCTAGCAATACATGTAAATAATTGGCGTAAAATACAGTTTGTCGTCTTTTCATGGTCATCAGATATGACCCATTTGGATGTTCAGAGGCTCCGTAGCAAAGTTATTATCGTGAACGAAAACTAACGAAATGACGAAAACTAGAATTGTAAAAACATTTTCGTTAACTGAAGTAAATAAAAACTATAATTAAAAGAAAAAAAAAAGATAACTAACTGAAACTGTATTGCGTGCTTATAAAACTAACTAAAACGTATAAAAATTATGGATAAAATTCCCTTCGTTTTCGTCGTTGTCAAAGTCAGATTGATATGAAATTGATTTATTTTACACTAGCAATTTTAACTGCTGGCACCATACGGAACTTCACGGTCCGTCACTTCTTGTCACTTGTGGTTTAGAGTCGTCTTCTGGTCCCCACTCTTCCTGGAAACATGGAGACTAAAGTTGGGAGAAAGCAGCAGAGTCCTGTCTGGGATTTATTTGAATGTGATGGAGAAGAAGATAAAAAATATGAAAAAACTAAAACTAAACTAAAACTAAGCATTTAGAAAACAACGAAAACTAATAAAAACTAGCAAACCTGCTCTAAAAACTAATTAAAACTAACTGAATTAGAGAAAAAAAACAGTCATAACTAAATAAAACTAAACTATAATGAAAAATCCAAAACTATTGCCACTGGGTTTTTATGCGTTATACCGATTTTATTCTTGAGGACCAGACAATGCGAAGGGTGGGGTGGGGGGGCATGGCAAAATATATGACTATCAGAATGAAAAACATATCATGAGCATTTGCATTCATCGTAGAAAACCCAACTGGTCAAAAGGTCATGTGGTCTGATGACTCCAGATTGACCCTGTTCCAGAGTGACCCATCATGCCTAGTGCCCCCAGTACAAGCCTGGGGGGGCGGGGCAGTGCTATGGTCAGTTGGTCAGTTGTAGGTTTATGTTATGTGTCTGTATAATTATGGAAAAAAATGTTGTGATATTGAAGCTGATTGAAATGACACTGTGGCAAATGCAAACTGTAATCAAAGCTAAAGGCGGGAAGGGTGTGGGGTGTTGAACTGGCCAGACTGCGTACATCCTTTAATTAGAAGTCAAACTTAAAAAGATATATTCAAGGTTTCTTTATTTAAACAATAATGAAAACATGAGATAAATAGCTTTATTTGGCTGTATCAAGACATCTGTGATGATTTTTGTCTCTGCTGATTCATGCAAAATGTGTTTTTCAACAGACAAAATTTTAAGCGTCAGCTCCAAACGTATTTTCCCTTTGGCTGTGGAATGTTATTTACTGACCAAACAGATAAGAGCTTCATCAGCTAAACAGGAGCGACACATGGATTCCCAGTGGACGTCCGAGCAAGCATGAAGAAAAACAGGAAGTAATCATTCGATCAGATTGGAGGTAACCTGACAATGTTTTGCGTTAGTGCTGAGGTCACTCCCCCATTTAAGTTGTCATGCATTGACCACGTAACGTACCCCAGGGTCAAAAAGACAACTGACCTCCCACCAAGGTTATAATAGTTTTGGATTTTTCATTATAGTTTAGTTTTATTTAGTTTTGACTTTTTTTTCTCTAATTCAGTTCGTTTTAATTAGTTTTTAGAGCAGGTTTGCTCGTTTTTATTAGTTTTCGTTATTTTCTAAATGCTTAGTTTTAGTTTAGTTTTAGTATTATTTTAGTTTTGTCGTATCTTTTCTCTTCTTCTCCATCGTATTCAAATAAATCTCATACAGGACTCTCTTGCTTTATCCCAACTTTAGTCTCCATGTTTCCAGGTAGAGTGGGGACCAGAAGACGACTGTAAACCACAAGTGAACACAAGTGACGGACCATTAAATATCATATGGTGCCAGCAGCTAAAATTGCTTGAGGGAAATAAATTGATTTCGTATCAATCCGACACTGACAAAGGGAATTTTATTCCTAATTTTTATCCGTTTTAGTTAGTTTTGTAAACACACAAAACAGTTTCAGTTAGTTCTCATTTTTTTCTTTAATTATAGTTTTTATTTATTTCAGTTAACGAAAAAGTTTTTACAATTCTAGTTTTCATCATTTCATTAGTTTTCGTTCATGATAATAACCTTGCCTCCCACACATGATCAGTGGATTGCAGACATTATGAGGTTTTTACATATGGAGAAGATGAGACATACGTTAGCAGGGTCAACTGCAAAATTCTATAAAGTGTGGCAGCCTTTACTAAAATTCACAGAAACTTATAGAATGAGCAATATATCATGACTTTAACACCAAATCACCACTCATCACCTGGATATCTGTAGCTATGGTACATATTTTATTTTCGTCTGTTTTTTCTTTTAATATATGTATAATTGTTATCTATATAATTTTATTTTATGTATTTATTTTTGCTTTTACTATGTTTTCACATCTAGACTTTGTATGAATGTTATATGCCTCCTGTTCATAATCCTGATGTCTTCTGGTATAAGGTTATTATCGTTAACGAAAACGAACGAAATGACGAAAACTAGACTTGTAAGAACATTTTTGTTAACTGAAATAAATAAAAACTATAATTAAAAGAAAAAAAAAAAGATAACTAACTGAAACTGTATTGTGTGCTTACAAAACTAACTAAAACGTATAAAAATTCTGGATAAAATTCCCTTCGTTTTCATCTTTGTCAATGTCGGATTGATAAAAAAATCGATTTATTTCCCTCAAGCAATTTTAGCTACTGGCACCATATGATATTTAACGGTCTGTCACTTCTTGTCACTTATCATTTAGGCATCTTCTCGTCCCCACTTTACCTGGAAACATGGAGACTAAAGTTGGGAGAAAGCAGCAGAGTCCTGTCTGGGATTTATTTGAATTCGACAGAGAAGAAGAGAAAAGATATAAAGAAACTAAAACTAAACTAAAACTAAGCATTTAGAAAATAACAAAAACAAATAAAAACTAGCAAACCTGCTCTAAAAACTAATTAAAATTAACTGAATTAGAGGAAAAAAAAAGTCAAAACTAAATAAAACTAAACTATAATGAAAAATCCAAAACTATTATAACCTTGTTCTGGTAAATGTTTTTACATGTTTATATTGAAGTTGGGGGTGGGGACTTGTGTTCAAAAACACAGTAGAAATGTAAAGATTGTATGATGCATCCATGTTATGTGGTTGAAAATCCACAAATAAAATTATTTAAAAAAAAAAAAAAAAAAAAAAAAAAAAAGAGAACTGAGCCACAGTGTTATTTGGTATCTCCCTTGTATCTGATAAAGAATGCTGAATCATTGCTTTTCCTTGTTAGTTACAGTAAACCGCGTGAGTTGTTGCTCAATAACTGCATCATGACTTTACTGACAGTATATTCTCACTTAAAAGGAATTATATAACCTCTGCTCGTACATTCTCCAAATTCCAACATGGTGGGGCATGTTCTTGGAGCCTCTGACATGTTTCTAATGAACAACAGACCACAGCGCAGGCAGGAGAAGAAATCACAGTTGACTGTAAGTACACTGTGTCCCTCAACTTATCTGAAGATCTCCACCATGACAACAAGAGACATATGTGACTGGTGCATTGGCTAATGATGGGAACATGGCTCAGGTTGAGGCCTCCAGCTGGCCTCAGCTTGACTCGACTCCACTCACCCTTGTATGATATGGGCGAGGGCAGCCTGCCAGTTCTCATGCACATAATAGCGCTTCGGTTGTGGACGGAGCAGGATGTAGGCTGGTGGAAATGGATGACCACAAGCTGATTGCGAGAGGGTGGCCTGTGGCACGGCTACTGGAATTCCAGTGGGAAGACTCCCTCCTTACAAAGTGATATATCCCTGGCTCTGTTTCCAAGGATGTGAGCCAGACGTCGACACACTCGCATGGATGCGGTCTGATAGTCTAATTGTAGAACAGAGAGCTTGTCTCTGCAAAGTTAAGGAAAAATCCCCCCTTGGATACTCTTACACTATCATAGATCTGAGATGTTTAATGCATTCCAGGAGTCATTTTGTGATGAAGTGTTACATTAAGCTACATTTGTTGTATTATTTCCAGAGGACTAGCCTCAATTTGCTGCAATCAGTTGTGGTTTATTCATGGACGTCATATCGATGCAGACAGGCACAGCTGTAATGATAGTAGGCAACAGCATTAATGAGCTAGTGTTGGCAAGGTTTTCTCATTATCAGTTACTTCAAATGCAACATGTGGCTGCTTTGCATTCTACTCTATTGGCTATCAGTGTGTAAGTTGGCATTTGTTTACAGTGGTGATTACACTGGTCAACAACAAATTTATTGTTGAAGTTTTTTGAGCTGATTTAGGATAATTTTGGTGTGCTGAATCCAAAAATCACATTAATTTTGCTCAGTCAGGTCAACTTTCTGAATTATGCTACATGTTGGCTTTTTAACATTTTTGCTTACATTTATGGGCATTTTCACATCATATGATACAAAATTCTTTCATATTTCTTGCAATAAACGAGTTCTGAAGATTTTACTTTTGCCAATTTATGATTAATGGTTTTTTAATATTACAGGTGAATGAAATGGCTTCGACTAGAAGATCTTGCAAAAATCAGCCTGACGTATTCTGCTACATCTGAGGTGAATGCATAATAAATAATAAATACATCCTGTTAGAAAATGATTTTTTTTCTCTTAAAACCTATTTTGGGTGAGAACTATATAAAAAATCAACTGATAAAGTCACAAAAATGTAATCAATTTTGAGAGAAGATCAAATTTTTCAAAATCAAATTAGCAAAAAAACCTGACCTGACTGAGAAAAACAGATGTCATTTTTGGATTTAGCGGTGCAAAATGGTCCTAATTCAGTTGAAAAAACCTCGACAACTTGCAAAAAACATTTTTTTGTAACCGAGTGTTATCGCTCCGTTTGGCTGTTCAAAGCCGTAGTAATAATAGTAAAATTTTATTTGTTTGTAGTAGGAGACAGCGATAAAGTTACACCAGGGGTGTCAAACTCATTTTAGTTCAGGGGCCACATTCAGCCCAATTTGATCTGAAGTGGGCCAGACCAGTAAAATAATACCAGTGAAAAAAGTAAAATTATACTATGATCAGGTTTACATCTACAAAGTTTCCTTAAAAATCTGAATAACACAAACAACTTGAACTGTCTTAAGCAAGGTTATTATCGTGAACGAAAACTAATGAAATGACGAAAACTAGAATTGAAAAAACATTTTTGTTAACTGAAATAAATAAAAACTATAATTAAAAGAAAAAAACGATAACTAACTGAAACTGTATTGTGTGTTTACAAAACTAACTAAAACGTATAAAAATTATGGATAAAATTCCCTTCGTTTTTGTCAATGTCGGATTGATACGAAATCGATTTATTTTGCTCCAGCAATTTTAGCTAGCAGCACCATATGACACTTCATGGTCCGTCACTTCTCGTAACTTGTCGTTTACAGTCGTCTTCTCGTCCACACTCTACCTGGAAACATGGAGACTGAAGTTGGGCTAAAGCAGCAGAGTCCTGTCTGGGATTTATTTGAATATGACGATAAGGAAGATAAAAGATACGACAAAACTAAAATTAATACTAAAACTAAACTCAAACTAAACATTTAGAAAAATGAAAACTCGTAAAAACTAGCAAACCTGCTCTAAAAACAAATTAAAACTAACTGAATTAGAGAAAAAAAAGCCAAAACTAAATAAAACTAAACTATAATGAAAAACCCAAAACTATTATAACCTTGGTCTTAAGAAAAACAAATGCAATTTTAATAATATTCTGCCTCGTTTGTTCATATTTGTTCAGGTTATTCATATATTTTGTAAAAGTATAGTTTGGTAATGTAAACATTTTCATGTAATTGTACTTTTTTACCCCCAAAAAAACGAGAAAATTTGGGGTTGTCATTATTTATAGGTTATTATAATAATATTTTACTGGTTTGACCCACTTGAAATCCAATTGGTCTGTATGTGTCTGTATGTGGAACCTGAATTAAAATGATTTTGACACCAGTGATTTTTAAT
The DNA here is from genome assembly GCF_902148855.1 of Sphaeramia orbicularis. Classification (NCBI taxonomy): domain Eukaryota; kingdom Metazoa; phylum Chordata; class Actinopteri; order Kurtiformes; family Apogonidae; genus Sphaeramia; species Sphaeramia orbicularis. Next base: position 7,209,909 of record NC_043971.1, read on the forward strand.
ATCTTCAGTGTAATTTTTGCATTTCACAAATTCATCCCGTAGGCCGGATTGGACCCTTTGTCGGGCCAGATTTGGCCCCAGACTGCATGTTTGACACCTGTGTGTTACACCATTTAAATTATAACAAATAGCTACTAATTGTGCAGTTTGTTGCTGAACAACCAGTGTAAAGTCAGCTTATCAGTGCACTTATTTATAATTCAGATTAAAGACAGCAACACTGCAGAACCCAGTAGTAAATTTATGATTCATAAAACTAAAGCAATAAGCTAAAAATGAGCTAAAAGAGAAGGCAGAGCTGGACGGAATCTGTAGATATTTATCTGTTTGTTATTAGGGTCAAAGCAACAAGTTGGAAGGAATTCAGATCAATAGTTCACATCCATGAGTCTTAATTGTAAAAAATGCAGCAATTTATGCATTTGTTTTGTTTTTAAATGCAGCCAAAATCTAACATCTTGTGTCAAACTGATCAAAAACTGCACATTTAGCCAAGTAGCGAGGTTTTAAAAGAAAAAAAAGTGATCTTATTTAGTTTGTGTCAAAATCTCCTGAGGTTTGAGTATTTTTGTGTCCGCTAGTGCAGAGGAGAATGACATCCCAAAGTGAGAAAAGGCTGCTTTGCATTCTACTCTATGGGCTATCAGTGTGTAAGTTGGCATTTGTTTACAGAGGTGATTATCGCTCCCTGTTTGGCTGTTCAAAGGCGTAGTAATAATAGTAAAAAAAAATTTTGTTGTAGTAGGAGGCAGCGATAAAGTTACACCATTTAAATTATAACAAATAGCTACTAATTGTGCAGTTTGTTGCTGAACAACCAGTGTAAAGTCAGCTTATCAGTGCATTTATTTGTAATTCAGAGTAAAGACAGCAACACTGCAGAACCCAGTAGTAAATTTATGAGCCATAAAACTAAAGCAATAAGCTAAAAATGAGCTGAAAGAGAAGGCAGAGCTGGACAGAATCTGTAGATATTTATCTGTTTGTTATTAGGGTCAAAGCAACAAGTTGGAAGGAATTCAGGTCAATAGTTCACATCCATGAGCCTTAATTGTAAAAAAAAAAAAAAAAATGCAGCAATTTATGCATTTGTTTTGTTTTTAAACGCAGCCAAAAGCTAACATCTTGTGTCAAACTGATCAAAAACTACACATTTAGCCCAAGTACTGAGGTTTTAAAAGAAAAAAAGTTATCTTATTAGTTTGTGTCAAAATCTCCTGGGGTTTGAGTATTTTTGTGTCCGCTAGTGCAGAGGAGAATGACATCCCAAAGTGAGAAGTTGACTGAGTCCAAAGGTCAAGGGTTCAAACCATAGTCTATATATAAGAATTGGACGTAGCCACCATGACATCTCCTGTTGGTTTTTGGATTGCTGTTGTGAAGCCAAGGGAGTGTGTTTTAGTTGTCTGTAGAGGGAAACGTGACCATATTTTGAAAAAAAAAAAAAAAAGCAGAGCTGGGAGTTATGGGGGTTAATGTTAACTGTTAGATTACTGACAGGATAAAGGTATTAACTGGATTAAAAGTTTAGTTAGTTTAGTTAATATAACATATTAACCATAAGTACTGGACAGACTTAAGTTGTCTCTCACAAAAAAAAAAAAAAAAAAAATTGTTTAATGAACAGAAGCTTTGAAAGTCCGACTACACAGATATCAAAATCTCATTAACAGGGAAGTTATTTAAAAATGAACCACAGACCAAATAAATAAATAAAACCCTAAATACTGAAATACTCCCTAATAAAATTATTAACTCTCTACTTTTAGAGATGTTCAATGTAAGTCTACAGTTGTGGAAAAAAATTATTAGACCACCCCTTGTTTTCTTCAATTTCATGTTCATTTTAATGCCTGGTACAACTAAAGGTACATTTGTTTAGACAAATATAATGATAACAAAAAAAAGCTCATAACAGTTTAATTTCAGAGCTGATTTCTATCCATTTTCCATGTTTTCTTGATAAAAAAACAAAATCACTTCAGTTCTTACATCAAAATCTATGGCATTGTACTGATAAAAACAGTGCTTTTAGACATTCCATGTTTTCTTTTCTGACTGCTTTAGTCACATGATACACACAGGAGTTAGTACTGGATTGCAGTTCCATTGTTTCTGATGACTTTTGATGGTCTAATAATTTTTTCTGCGACTGTATGTGAGCCGGGCCTCTCATGGACTTACGTGGCCTTCTGCAGTCTGCCTCTGGTGGCCATCAGTGGTACTACACTTCCACATAGGCTTTAATTTTCATCCCTTTGTTCCAACTCTGTCTCTGCCAATTTTAGGTTGTTTGCCCAGATATGTTGCATTATTTCAGTCGGATTTAATGAGAAATGGGGCGACACGGTGGTGCAGTGGTTAGCACTCGTGCCTCACAGCAAGAAGGTCCTGGGTTCGATTCCAACACCAGTCGACGGTGGGTGGGACCTTTCTGTGTGGAGTTTCCATGTTCTTCCCGTGTCTTCGTGGGTTCTCTCTGGGTACTCCGGCTTCCTCCCACCATCCAAAGGCATGCACTGATAGGTTAATTGGTTAATCTAAATTGTCCATAGGTGTGAATGTGAGAGTGATTGTTTGTCTCTATATGTTCAGCCCTGTGATGAACTGGTGACTTGTCCAGGGTGTACCCCACCTTTGCCCCTGTGTAGCTGGGATAGGCTCCAAGCGACCCCCGTGACCCTAGTGAGGATAAAGCGGGTTCAGAAAATGAATGAATGAATGATTAAATGAAAGCCATGTTTCATTAATGAATAAGAACTAAGCGTTGAAATGCTCCCACTCTGTTTGGACCTGATCGTTGTCACATGTAGCCACATTTAATTTGTGTTTATGTAAAGTACATTGAACGGCTGTTGTATGAGATGGTACTAGACAAATAAATTTGACTTTGAGTTAAAGCCACCCTTTTTGCATTTCATGTGGTTATTTGAGCAACTGGATTAATCGGTCCTTTCCGCACTAACATGGGTATTTTGCAAAACAATCATTTTTCAGTACATTCAGGCCTCTTTTCCTTATGTAAACAGCATTGTAGGTCATTAAAATAGAATATTTTTCAAATCTCACACTTCAATTTGTGCTTGTCTGTTGTTGCTTTGTTTAATCAACATTCATATCTGAAGCAGCAAATATACAGGGGTTGGACAAAATAATGGAAACACTTTCACCTCAAGATGATAATGCCCCAATCCATACAGCTAGAATTGTTAAAGAATGGCATGAGGAACATTCTAATGAAGTTGAGCATCTCGTATGGCCGGCACAGTCCCCAGACCTCAACATTATTGAGCATTTATGGTCAGTTTTAGAGATTCAAGTAAGACGTCGATTTCCACCGCCATCGTCTCTAAAAGAGTTGGAGGGTATTCTAACTGAAGAATGGCTTAAAATTCCATTGGAAACAATTCACAAGTTGTATGAATCAATACCTTGGAGAATTGAGGCTGTAATTGCCGCAAAAGGCGGACCTACACCATATTAAATTATATTTTGTTGATTTTTTAAGGTGTTTCCATTATTTTGTCCAACCCCTGTAGATGCATGAAGAAATGTGTGGTGAGAATGACTTCAAAAACCTGAACCAACATGTTTAAGTGAACTTACCAGTGGGTTTATTATTTCACTTGTTTCTCAACTTCATGACAAACTAAATCCTTTGCATCTGCACCATCCAAAATGAATGTCTGAGGTCAACCAGACACAATAATGCAGTGTTTGTCAACCTTGGGGTCGGGACCCCACGTGGGGTTGCCTAGAATTCAAATGGGGTCGCCTGAAATTTCTAGTAATTGATTAAAATAAAAATAAAAACTTACTGATAAAAAATCTATGTTGAGTTGAGAGAGACAATCACAATAAATAAAAGACATGACAAACTGAAGCTCAAACTGCAGCACTGTGGTTCTGTTTATCTTTCAAATATTCATTGTGGTCAGTTTCAGATGCTGCAGCTCTTTCATAATTCATAGTTTGAGTTATTATTTCTTCAGTATTAATTGTCAGCCTTGTAAATCCAAGCTGGACTGACTGTACTGACTGTGCAGTAATCTACACCTGGCTTTTCTGCCTCCGTCCATAATAATATGAATGAATGAATGATATATAAATATACATTATATAGAATAAATGTCATCTAAAATTAATGCTTATTTCCAACATAGTATAGCAAACTATTACATGGTAAAAAACAAATTAATTTTAGAAAAAAAAAAAAAAAAAGATTGTCTGGGGTCACCGGAAATTTGTGATGTAAAAATGGGGTCACGAGCCAAAAAAGGTTGAAAACCACTGCAATAATGTATCTATTATAAACTATAAATCTATATATTTACATCCATATAATGACCACTGCTATTAGTAGTAGTTAGTAGCACTGAATTATTTTAACAGGGGAATGTTTCTGCTAAAAAACTAACAAACAAACAAAAAATCAATCTCAGTAAGGGCTTTTTCCCCTTTTTTGTCATTGGAATACTAATATATGTTTGTTTCCAAAAAATCGAAGCAGTCTCTGTCATATCAGTCCCTGGACTTTTTCTTGTTTTGTGTGTTTCCTGTTTTATTTTGTTAGTTTCCCTCATGTGTCTTGTCTGGTGTCTTTACTTCCTCTTTGTGTTCACCTTTGCCCTGATTACCTGCCTCCTCCCTGATTGTCTCCACCTGTGTCCAATTGTCTTCCCGCCCTCTTGTGTATTTAAACCCTGTGTTTCCCCCTGTTCGTTGCCAGTTCGTTTTCAACCCTCGGTGTGATAACTTACCAGCGTTTTTTGATCCTGCCTGCCTGTTGTGACCTGTTTTGCCCATCGACCTCCGACTCTGCCTGTTCCTCGTCTGCCTGCTTGTCTGTCTTCGACCTGGTTTGTCCATCACACCTGAGATTACGCCTGACCCCTGTCTGTTCCTCCGCCCTGGTGCCTTTTTCTGGTTTGACCCCTGCCTGGACTACTGGTACGTGAGCCTGCCTGCCCCTATGTACGTTTGCCTGTCTGATAGTCTGCCCGTGTATGACCTGGTCTGTCCACTGATTCTCCTGTGCTCTCTCCTAGTCGGGTTCCCCTCGTGTGCTCCCGACCTGGGCCGTAACGAGGTTCACTTTAGATCCGAAGCCGAGACGATTCCCCATCTCAGTCCAGCTGAAGATACATTCATTACCATTCTGTGTGAACCTGTTACTCTGATTATTTCTAATAAATCCACTTTAATTGTACTCCTGTCTGAGGGTCTTGCATCTGGGTCCAGTACTCGTACAATCTGTCCTAACAGTCTCTGATGTCTTCATTGTGATGTCCGATCATGAAAATGAAATGAAACAACACAATCCAGTAAACATGTCCTAACATGTTTCTACATCAGCTGTTACAAGGGAGTGAAGGGGCTTTAGGCTGAAATGTATTAGAATGTATTTATTTCATTTTCAAAGACAAAAAATAAATTTAAACTATATTCTTTTAGACCAACATTGAATATTGCAATGCCCCCCAGGTGTGCTGCTACTAATTATGGGCCCCATGAAAGCATAATCGTTGTGGATCCTGCAGAAACTGACTATCTTCTCAATCTGTCGGGGTGGAGTGTGTGCGTGTGGGTGCGGTCCATAAACAATGTCATTTATGATACCGTAAAAACGAAACTTAACATGCTTTCAACGTTCGCTGTCTTCTACACCTCTCTTATACAGCGGATCTTACATGAAATTTTCACAACTTCTTTATCCACTGGACCCCCTCCACTGCTCTATAGGCCCCCACAAATACTGGGCTCCATGAATTTGTCATGTTTACCCCCCTCCCCCCCTTATCAGCACCCCAGATGACCCCTCAGCATTTTTTGACACTGACTTCTTCACTGCACCTACTCCCCTGTTGCTCCCTGCTCCCCTACCAGAATCCCCATCCCCTCACCTCATCTGTGCTTCCGTCTGCCCCAGTGACCATCCACTGACCCTGAAACACCTGAAAAATGTAGGTCAACGTTGTCATCCACATTTGACGTGTTGACCCCAAATTGACCGTGAAGGTCAAGGTCAAAGAGGTCATCCAAGAGCTTTACAAGTTGCACCTGAACACGAAGGAGAACAGAAGGTGAACAGTGACGGCTTTGGCACTGATGGACAAATGGACGCCTCCGGGTACGACAATACCTGTCAGTCCAAAGGCCGGCCGAGGAGTAAAAACAGATTACTATTGACTTTTTAGGATTTTTATATCTAAGACCACCTTAAGTAAACTCATAGAGCAGGGCTGTCAAACACATGAATTTGTGAAATGCATAAATTGCACTGGACATATTAACAATCAAGGATGTCAAAATCACTTTAGCTCAGGTCCCACGTACAGAACAATTTGATCTTAAGGGGATCAGACCAGTCAAATAATATCATAATAATCTATAAATGACAAGTAAAAGTACATGAAAATGTTTTCATTTCCAAACTATCCTGTCACCAAAAATGTGAATAACCTTAATATGAACAACATGAAATGTCTTAAGAGAAGTAGCTACAATTTCAACAATATTCTGCCTGTTACTAAATGTTTTGTGTGTTTGTAGATTCACTGTGTTGTAATGTGAGTTCTAATGTGCATGTGTAAATGATAAACTGAGACATAAAATTGTTAAAATTGCATTTATTTTTCTTAAGAAGCTTCAAGTTGTTCATGTTATTCACATTTTTAAAGGATTATTTGCAGATGCAAACATTTTCATAATGTCATTGGACTTTTTCACTGTTGTTATTTTACTGGTCCGACTCACTTGAGATCATATCAAACAGGAAAAAAAATCCAAGGCACTCTCTTCTAACATTAAAATGCCTTTATTAACATGGCACGGTCATATCTGGACCCAAAACACACTTCTACACGTTTTGGCTTCAAGCCTTCATCAGGAAGTCAAGGTCTGACTGCCTTGGATTTTTCATCCTATTTGATATGAATCCCTTTTTCCAAAGAGCACCTCGAACAAACTCTTTTATGGTCTAAGAAGCATTCCTTCCCATGAATTTTTTCACTTGAGATCATATTGGACTGAATGTGGGACCTGAACTTTTGAATGAGTTAAACACCCGTTACAGAGGTTCCAAGAAGTACTCTTATTTATTTTTTATTTTTTTAAGGCTCAGCACCTATTGATTAAAGTTGCATTCAAGGTCACCAGTATATAGGAGTGGGAATCGAGAACCGGTTCCCAGTAGCTCGAGTCCTTGGAATCATTTGCCTGCCTGTTTAACGATTCTGCTTATTGATTCCGCCTTTGCTGTGCATGCGCGATGACGTCACACATACGCTGCATTGTTTTGGTCAGAACGTAGCCAACGTGGTGTTGAGGCAGTAACGGTCTAAACAGACGACACCAGGTCCACTTCGTAACACTTGCAAAGCTTCCATGTCTTCAAAAGGGTGGAATGCCTCCAATCTGCTCAAACATTTGTCCACAGCATGTGATTCATCTACAGCAGGCATGTCCAAAGTCCGGCCCGGGGGCCAATCACGGCCCGCGGTCAGATTTTATACGGCCCACAGCTTGGGTTTTATATTATATTATTTATGGCCCGCTTGGACTGTTGAACCGAGTCCATGAATCATAAAAGGTTCCAAATGCAGTTCCTCCTTTCACCTCATGGTGGCAGCACCACTCTAACTCTATCTGGCTCTGTGACCTCACCGTGAACCTTTTTCGCTAATTTCTAACCACGGCGCCTGTAAATAAAAAAACTAAAGCTGACAGTGAGGGCCGCCGTTTCCAGGAGAGATGGGAAGTACAATTTTTTTTTCACTGAAAATCGAGGCAATTGTGTTTGCCTAATTTATCAAGAGACTGTTGTCTTGTTTAAGGAATTCAATGTAAAGAGACACTAGCAGACAAAAAATGCTAATGCATACGACAAGCTAGCAGGGAGTGAGCGTTCTGAAAAAGTGAAGCAAATTGAAGCTGCTTTAAACTCACAGCAGTGACTCTTCATGTGAACCTGAGTTCAGTGAATTCATCACCAAGGCAGGCTACCAAGTTGCCAGGTTAGTTGCCTCTAACTGCTGGTGTTATGTACTTGTAGATGTGACACAAAATATTACTTTCTGAATGATTTTGTGAAAGACAAGAGTAAGAGTCATATGTTTTCATCTTGAACGTTAACAGACTTTGCATTACTGAGTAATATATGAGTAATGATTACTTATATAAGTCATGTTTAAAATGAATGTGGGGTTAAGATTTTTATCAACTTGGATGTTTAAGATACTCCACACAGTTTGTTCTATGTTATCTGACTCCAGATGTGAAAGGAAGGCAGAAATGTTTTTTTTTTTTTAAATTTGTTCACACCTGAGTGGCTTAGATTTGGTTACATTGCCATTTAAAAAAATGATATTGTGACAATGAAAATAAAATTGTTGTAGAACAGCGCATTTATATGTAACTTTTACTGCTTAAAAAATGTCTGAAGGGACCACTGGCCCTGGCAATCTCCACATTATCAGATCTGGCCCTCTTGAAAAAAAGTTTGGACACCCCTGATCTACAGGAATGTCACGTATTTGAAATGCTACTTAGCGGTGCTTGTGAATGTAGCGGCAGAGTGAACACCAGGCCCAGTTTCAGTTCCGGTGTGGGCAACAAACGTCGTACCCCCTCAAATACAAGTTTCGGAAGGTAGGGGAAAGGAAATGAGGAGCACAACAACAGGAGACAAGCCAAGTGGAACCGGTTCCATGTTGTAGAAATGCGGCAATAGAGGAATTAGTAAAGCATCTTTAGTTTCACCTTCACTGTTCACCCCCCCTCCCCAAACCGGGGCTGGCGTCATCTGTTATTATTATTTGTACATACTGTATATATTATATTTTCTGTGCAGAGATGGAAATATAAAAGACAGTTAATGCGAACACACCCGTTTACACTCTTTTATTCCCTCACCCAATGAGAATCAATAAGGAATCGGATCGATAAGCAAAATCGATAATGGAATTGGAATCGTTAAATTCTTAACGATTTCTATCCCTACCAGTATATACCTGCTATGACATTGAATCTTTTGCAGACTTTTCCAGCTCTAACCTCTTCCTGCCCTTGCTCTTGAACTCCAGTCTTCACCGTTTGCCATGTTTGTTCTGTTGCTAAAATAGAAACAAAAGCAGAGGTGCTACCTCAGGCGTGTGTGGTCTGCTGTAATTCAGGATGGTGCATCTCCCGCGCACCCACACAAAAAAACATTTTGGGATTCGGCCACAGAGAAAGACAGTGTTTAGACTACCCACAATCCCCTCCTCCACTCCGTTCCACTGCACATCTCCTGCACTCAGAACATTGGCCAGTGCCCTCAGCGTTGGGTCCCTCCCTATGTACTGCCTGCAGGGCTGAGAACATTGTGAAATGTTTACTGTCAGCATGAAAATAAATGTGCACATGGTGACCTAAAGTGAAATACTGCAGCCCTGACAGAAGGCTTTGATAATAATGTAAATGAAGGCCTTATACAACAGCGTGACAGGATGTGGCATCAGGTTTTTTTTTTACTGTTTACAGTGTATATATATATATATATATATATATATATATATATATATATATATATATATATATATATATATGTATGTTTTGTACATTACGTTACTGAATACTTTGAAAGTTTTTGACAAATGCCATGAAACGAGAGCTGGTCGTAACACATCTCCTGAGACTAGGGAGGAATGTTGTTGTCATTACTTTATCTTTATTAGTCTGAAGTTGTTCTCCTTGGAAGGACTCACACAAACCAAAGCCCTTCTCATACTTGATGGTAAATCATAAGGGAAAAAAAGTCACAGGATGTATGTTTCCAAAGTATTCATCTCCAGCTTTCATCATATCCATTTCTGTATGTGTGCCCACAATATATTTTTTCCATATTCACCATCTCTGCATCTTTCTTTTTTTTTGGTCACATGATGCATGGATTCAGGATGCACTGTAAAGACTGTGCAGATTTCCATTACACTAGCCCACAGGTGTCAAACACGTGGCCCGGGGGCCAAATCCGGCCTGCCAAAGGGTCCAGTCCGGCCCCTGGGATGAATTTGTTAAATGCAAAAATTACACTAAGATGCTAACAATTGTTTTAGTTCAGGTTCCACATTCAGATCAATTCAATCTCATAATAGCCTATAAATACTCACAACTCCAATTTTTCTCTTTGTAAATGTGAATGTTTTCATGTATTTAGACTAAAACAAAGTATAATTTCGCAAAAACTCTGACTAACCTGAACAAGTATGAGCAACCGGAAATGTCTTAAGAGAAGTGCAGTTTTAATAATATTCCACCTGTTTCTAAATATTTTGTGTATTTGTAGATCCACTGTGGTCTGCAAGTTATAATGTACATGTGGAAATGATAAACTAAAGCATAATATTGTTAATTTTTTTTTTTTTTTTTCAGTTTGTTCATGTTATTCACATCTTTTGAAAGGATAGTTTGTAGATGTAAACCTTTTCATAATGTAAATTTACTTTTTTCACTCTAAAACAGAGAAAAGTTTGGAGTTGACATTATTTATATATTATTATGTTATTATTTTACTGGTTCAGCCCACTGCAGATCAAATTGAGCTGAATGTGGCCCCTGAACTAAAAGGAGTTTGACACCCCTGCACTAGCCTATCACCAATTCCACCTCTGAAAAGAATCATCCTTTATAAGACAATCCAGCCCAAAGCAATTTCTTTTTTAGATTCCTAACCTCAATTATTCCCACAGGCACCATGTGATAATTACGGTTCTTACTTCATAATGGGTGTGAACGTATGTGTCGTCACAGCCGGAGGAAGACGAGCAGAGTCAGGCGATGTGTCAACCATGTGAGGTGTTAACATGAGATTACGGCGAAGTCCACGAGACAGGAAATGCTGCACATGCTGCACAAGCATGTTACACCTTGGAGTTACAGGCAGTAAAACAGGCCTGTAAATAGTAAGTACAGCATGTTTTAAGGCTGAGAATGTTTCCTAAATCCTGTTTTTCTCAGTTGATGGACAAGGACAGGCTTGTTTACCTGACCTGAGATCAGTGTCAGTTGGAGAAGAGTGACCTCAGTGGAATAATCCAGACAGGACACTTTAGACTGCAGAGAAACCTCAGTAACATAGGCACTTCTTGTTGAAGGGGCAAAGACGTTAGCCAAAGCAGACCAAAGCAAATTAAATCTGAACTGGAATGAAAAATAAGTCTAATTCCTCCCATAACACAACCCAAATTGTGATGGAAAAAAATACGTTGACAACGATATTCCTGGCAAATGTTGTATATAAAACAGAACACATACAGTATAAGCTGCAGCCGTTGGTTCTGGGTAAAAAAAATAACTGAGCATAGTTCAGAGGAAAAACAGGGCTCATGAAGGAAACACAGCGCTAACTGTATCTTCAAAAGCTGTTATTCCTGGATCTGTGAAAGGACATTAATTCTGATAATATTTGGCTTGCCAGGATGAGAAAAATACCTTCAAACCTTTGACCAGTGAATATTCGTTTCCATCATACACTGCTTTGCGCTATGGTTTATTAAAGCTTAAAGTTAAAGGTTAACCTTAGTAAGTTAAATTTAACCTTGGATGTAAACAGGACAATTGGAGGCCTATAAGATAAGGAAACACGTCAGCAATGAACTTACCATAGAGGAATAGTTTGTAGTCCTTCAGCACAAATTTATCCCACTTCAACTATATAAATCATTCTATTTTTGAGAATATCCTCAAATTTTCTCACCTTATGATCAAGTGTCGAATACAAATGGTAAAATCAAAGTGTCTCAAACTCCAAATGCAACATACAAATGGTTAAAGTTAAGGTTAAACCATTTTATAATCCCTGTATGTAAATTAGGTCTTTATCCATTGTAATACACATAGCACCTAGCATTTGCATTAGCGCTTAGCATTGGCGCTTAGCAGGTTAGTGAACTGCTAAGGGAAGAACTTCAGATCTTTAGAATTTAGCTTCTGAATTTATCAACTTTCTTGCTTTGTTGTTGACAGTAGATAAGTTGGACATTTTGACATGGCATCTATAGGAATGGACTCGTTTTTTGGAACCAGATCGTCTCAGGTTTAATCCTGGTACTCTGGTGTCCCTCATACGTTAATTCTCCTGTCAGTACCTTCGTCATGGACACTGACAGCGACTCTGTTGCTATATTTAGTGATTTTTCACACCTTTCTAGGAACTCCTCCTCAAAAAAAAAAAAAAAAGAAAAATGTTGGTCAGTGGCGAGAGACATTTACCACCATGATTTGTGGCATCAGTTATGCATATGTCTGTTTACTTAAACATTAAATTTACCGTTATTGTTTAGTCACAGATACTGTATAGATTGTCGAGTAATGTCTTGTTTTGATGGTGGTACTTATTCATCGTTTGGGTGCGTAGTTTTTATATTATATTATTTTAAATTATATTCTGGCTCTGAGCCATCCCAAAATTAATGAATTTTTATCAAATATTGGGGCCAAAAATAGGACCAAAATTAGGACATGAATAGCTACCTCGGTGTCAGTGCATTTCATCTTGAAAACATCACTGTAAATGCTCTTATATAGACTATAAATAAAGACACTGTGTTAAATTTGATGATTCTAGTGGTTATTCTAATCCAGACATGTGGGTTTTTCATGAATATCAGTTTCATTCCAGGTTTCATATGTAACCCATCGTGTCCACTTGTGTTACATGCAGAACCTGCCCAGTTAAACACATAAATCGTGAGTGATTTTGCAACAGCGGTCATTTTGTGAAACACTTTGCCTTGCATAATTAGTTTGATTCCCAAAATGTGCCTGTGAGAGAATAAAAAGATATTTTTTTAAAAATTGTAGTGTGTAATTTTCGTGTCCTTTTTACCATTTTACATGTGGATTTTTGTCAAGGTTCTAATAGTTTAGGATTTTTCATAAAAGTTTAGTTTTATTTAATTTTGACTTTTTTTTCTCTAATTCAGTTAGTTTTAATTAGTTTTTAAAGCAGGTTTAATAGTTTTTATTAGTTTTTGTTCTTTTCTAAATGCTTGGTTTTAGTTTAGTTTTAGTTTTTTTCATATCTTTTATCTTCCTTGCCATTGTATTCACATAAATCCCAGACAGGACTCTGCTGCTTTCTTCCAACTTTAGTCTCCATGCTGCAGATAGAATGGGGACCAGAGGACGACTAAACGACAAGTGACGAGAAGACAGACCATGAACTGCCATATGGTGCCACCAGCTAAAATTGCTTAAGCAAAATAAATCAATTTCATATCAATCCGACATTGGCACAGACAAAAAAGAAGGGGATTTTATCCATAACTTTTATACGTTTTAGTTAGTTTTGTATGCACAAAATACAGTTTCAGTTAGATATCATTTTTTCTTTTAATTATAGTTTTTATTTATTTCAGTTAACGAAAATGTTTTTTCAATTCTAGTTTTTGTCATTTCGTTAGTTTTCGTAAACGATAATAACCTTGATTTTTGTATTACAAAAAGTTATATAAAAAAATATAAAATTGTGTTTTATCTGAAAAATAGTTTGTCTTTTATCTTAGTAAATATTTATTTTTAAAATAGACCCAAAGTGCTTCCAAACTTGCTTCACAACATTACTTTACATCTGGTTTGAATTTTTAGCCCCTCTGTTGTTTTTTTAGGGACCACTTTCATATTTTCAGTCTACTATGATGCCAGGTTTACAAAAAAACAGGGATTTTCAAAATAATTATTTAAATTGAAAAACATCTTATGCGTAAATGTCATTGACTCTAATGTTTTGTTTTTTTTTTCCCAAGAACCGGAAGGAATGGGGACGTCATCTTTCTTTATCTGAATATGTTTAATGACGTATCCAAAAAACAAGATGGTAGTCGACAGACCAATGGGTTATGTCACAGAGAGCTTGTTTATATTTTTTTTACCATCTATGGCTCGACTGACTGCACAAACCATTATCTAATTACGTACTTACAAACCTTCATACCACCGCCCCTGTTTAGGACGTGGTATGTACATTTTCTGTGGTAATTATCGCTGAATAAATTTCCCATTTCCCATACTGAGCAGCTTATCCTGAGGGGGAATCGCGTAGAGTTTCCTTTTTAGAGCAGTAGCTGTGGAGTTTCCGAGGTTTAATGGTCTTCCTAAATGAGAAGACAGTGTTGTGTGTTCTATTACAGATCATGTGCCGGCCACATGGACGCCGCAGTGACATCACCCCAGAGCGACACAACAACTTGACGCTAAAAGGGCTTCATTCACAACTGCTGTTTAACTGGTGCTAAATAACGCCTGTGTACGTTAAATAGAGGGTGTCTCAGCGACTGTAAGCTGTCTACAAACAGTCACAACCCTGCATTCATTTCAGTGTAAGACGACGCAGAGCATTATGTATGACTAGCTGTTACAGCAGACATCCATCACGTGAAATATAACAGTACAGGGGAAAACGGGGATTAAGGAGACTCAACTCTTCAGGCCAAATTTACCAGGAAGGAGGAGTGGGAATTTGTAGTGTTTGCAGAGGGATGAGGTCAGAAGTTTACATACACCGTGGATAAATGCATTCCTACTCAACTCTTTTTTTTTTTTTTTTTTTTTTTGCAATTCTAAGCACTTAACCCTTTCATGCATAGTGGTCACCACCGTGGACAGTTATTTAAAGCTGTTCTTTTGTATATTCATGGATTTTATTGTTTTAGTTCCATATCAGCCTACACAGTGCATCCTCCCATTCATACCATTACTGTAACTTTACTGTTCTTGATAAACCTCATCCGCACTAACATGTTTGAGTGTAAATTAATTGCTTTTTATTACACTGGTCTACAATTTTTTAGAAATGATTTACTTCAGAGATTAAATGTGCTAAATGTTATGTATTTTAATAAAATTAATTGGAAAATAAATGACAAAAGTGCTAGTTTGCTGATGCTTTCAAGGTATATGATTAAGTGTTATTACACATATATATTGGTTTATGTACATTTATATAATAGTTTTATAAATCTTCCACTAAATAGAACCTGTAAAGTGAATGTATTCTAATGTGCAGACAGTGTTTTGAAGTAGATCTTTTAGCTCTGAGACAAATACTCCTTTTGAGTCAAACCCATTCTCTCGTTAATTCTTGAATTTCACATTTTGACCCAAGGCTGTATCTCGGAAAGTTCAGCCAACCAGCATTTTTGACTTGATTTTTCTTTATCAGTGACTCTCAAGTGGTAAAATTTCATTACTTTTATTCTAGAAGCATTTTCCTTGTAGACTAGTGTTATTATTAGACTGTATTTAACAGGGTTTTTTTTTTTTTTTTTTCAAACAAAACGCTGTTTTTTTGCGTATTATCTCCATGAGGCAAGGCAAGGTTATTTGTATAGCACATTTCAGCAACAAGGCAATTCAAGGTGCTTCACACAGGACATTGAGATACAACGACAGGGAAAAAGAAACACATTTAAAACATTATAAAAGAAACATGTAAAAGGTGATTAAAAACAGCAAGTAAGAAAACAACACATAAAATCCAAAAAAAATAAAAACACACATATTAAAGTAAGAGTTGCAGTGCGGAGTTTCGAAAGAGAATATAAAATTTAAAAAGTCAAAAGCCTTTTAGTCAGCGGCAGCAGTGAACAGGTGAGTCTTTAACCTGGACTTAAAAGAACTCTGACTCTCAGCAGACCTGATATTTTCTGGTAGTTTGTTCCAGATATACGGAGCATAGAAACTGAACGCTGATTCTCCATGTTTAGTTCTGACTTTAGGAGCACACAGCAGACCTGCACCAGATGACCTGAGTGGTCTGGATGGTTCATACTGGACTAGAAGGTCTCTGATGTATTTTGGGCCTAAACCATTCAGTGCTTTATATGCTAGCAAGAGAATTTTAAAGTCTATTCTCTGAGAGACAGGGAGCCAGTGTAGAGACCTCAGAACTGGACTGATGTGGTCCACTCTCTTGGTCTTAGTGAGGACTCGAGCAGCAGCATTCTGGATCAGTTGCAGTCGTCGGATAGACTTTTTAGGCAGACCAGAGAAGATACTGTTACAGCAGTCAACTCGACTAAAGATAAATGCATGGACAAGTTTTTCAAGGTCTTGCTGCGACATCAGTCCTTTAATCCTAGAAATGTTCTTGAGGTGATAGTAAGCTGACTTTGTAATTGTTTGTATGTGGTTTTTAAAATTCAGGTCTGAATCCATGACAACACCCAAATTCCTGGCCTGGTCTGAGGTTTTTAACTGAAGTGACTGGAGCTGCATGCTGATTTTAAGATGCTCCTCCTTGGGTCCAAAAACGACTACCTCAGTTTTTTCTCTGTTTAACTGAAGAAAATTATGGCCCATCCATTCAGATATTTGCTCCATGCATTTACCCAGTGCTTGTATGGGGCTATGGTCACCTGGGGACATTGAAATGTGTGTCATCTGCATAGTTATGGAACTCTATTTTGTTTTTTTCTATGATCTGAGCAAGTGGAAGCATGTAGATGTTGAACAGAAGGGACTCCAGGATGGAGCCTTGGGGGACTCCACATGTCATTTTGGTCTGCTCAGATTTAAAGTTACCTACTGACACAAAATAATCCCTGCCCTTTAAGTAGGATGCAAACCAATCAAGAAGTCAGATAGTCCCACCCAATTTTCCAGTCGATCAAGTAATATATCATGGTCGACTGTGTCGAATGCAGCACTGAGGTCCAATAAAACTAAAACTGAAGATCTGCCATGATCTGTGTTAAAGCGAATGTCATTAAATACTTTGAGCAGAGCTGTCTCAGTGCTGTGATGTGGTCTAAAACACAGAATAAAAACACTTAGGAAAAAAAATCTTGATTGGGTTGTCATAATTCATGCATGAAAGGGTTAATTTTGATATATGTTACTTCTGTTATTTCAGTTAGCTATGCTGCTTTTTACTGATGTTTTGAAATATCAGAATTACAGTAAAACTCTGACAGGAACCTTTCTACTGTACAATGTTCTACTTCATCCCTTAAGTATGTTTTGTTGACAGTATTTGTTTTATACACTTATATACTCAGTATGGAAGTGGTATCAATACAGTTTTTACCGACAGTGTGATTGTGTGATTTGTTGTTTGTGTTTTTTACTTTATAGTATCTTTTTAGCAACTTTTTTTAATATACATCTTCTTAAATAATCGCAAAATTTCTAGATTGAAGTTTTTACTGTGTACAATGAAAAAGATTAAATTCTGTTCTGTTTTATTCTCTTCTTTTAATCCTTTATCGGGCAAGTGACTATTTTTGGTCATTTCCAAGTACAGTGTCAGCAACAGTCAAAAAGGACAATGAGGCAACAATCTCAGGTCCAATGTGGTCTACAGGGTCCACAGGTACCATGAAGTAATGGTACTAATGGAAGTAATGATGGTGTATGTGGACAGGTGTCTGGATCAGCACTTATATTCCAATCCAACTTTATTTGTAAAGCACTTTAAAACAACTGCCGTGGAGCAAAGTGCTGTACAGAAGAAAAATTAAAACCAAAATAGAAGTATAAAATACAGAATAGATTTAAAGACACAAAAACTGTACAAAAAAAAGTGCTGTACAGAAGAATAAACAAAAACCCAAATAAAAAGAATAAAATGCAAGACTAGATTAAAAGCCATACAATTAAAACAGCAATATAAATAAAATAAACAAATAAATAGAATAGATAAACAGGAACAACAAACCACTACCAAATAAAAAATATAGAATAAAGATAATACCTTCAAACATCTCACATTATATTGTTCTAATGTTCTAAAAGTGATGTTCTAATGTTCTAATGTTCTAAAAGTGATGTTCTAATGTTCTAAAATACATGTTCCTTTTACCTTACATGTGTTTTTCTTGTTTTTTTGTGTGTTTTTTTTTTTAATATACTTCTTGAATTTTTTTTTCCTTCTTTGCTACTTATGGGCAAGGAACCAAATATGATAACTTCATGGACCGTGACTTTCTACATGAAAAGAAAAAAGAAAAAAAAGAAAAAGAAAAATTTTACAAAAGTAATAAAGTCTTGTTATGTCCTCCAATAACACACTATGGTTGAAATTTGGAATTTAAAAGTATTTCTATGAGTGAACTGGAAAGGGTTCATATTAATACTTTAATACTAATAGTAGATAGAATTTCTGCATTTTAATGTTAAAAATTTGTCCAATCACAGATGTCTTCAGATAGGTAGGAGGCGGGTAAAAACATAATTGACAGCTGTAATTACCAATCACTGATCAGACTCGGAGACTTGGATATGATTCTACTGCATATCTCAAATCGGAAGCTTGGAAAAGGGGCTTTTCTATGTGGACTGAGAGGAAAGAGCTGCAGAAGGAAGGTGTGTATTTTCACGTTGTGGCATTTTTCTGTTTTGACATAGGCTTTGTCCATATTATTCAATTTCTGTCCCATAAATAATGGCTTTTGAAAATTCTGCTGGTATTGATTTAATGTGGAAATTGTAGATTGCATTGTAAAACCCTCTTGGTAGACATTAATAAAAGAAATTATTATTCTGACATTTCGCATTGTCAAAGTTGGGATTAAATAAATAAAGTAAATGTCATCGACTGTAATGTTTTTTTTTTTTTTTTCCAAGAACCGGAAGGAATGGGGATGTCACCTTTCTTTATCTGAATATGTTTAATGATGTATCCAAAAACAAGATGGCAACAACCAAAATAACAAGATGGTAGTCGACCAAGGTTCTAATAGTTTTGGATTTTTCACTCTAGTTTAGTTTTATTTAGTTTGGACTTTTTTTTCTCTAATTCAGTTCGTTTTAATTCATTTTTAGAGCAGGTTTGTTAGTTTTTATTAGTTTAAATTTTTTTCTAAATGCTTAGTTTAAAAAATGTATTAATTTTAGTTTTGTCGTATCTTTTCTCTTCTCCGTCATATTCAAATAAACCCCAGACAGGACTCTGCTGCTTTCTCCCAACTTTAGTCTCCATGTTTCCAGGTAGAGTGGGGACCAGAAGACGACTGGAAACCTTAAGTGATCACAAGTGACCACAAGTGACAGACTGTCAAGTGTCATATGGTGACAGCAGAGAAAACTGAGAGAGCAAAATAAATTGATTTCGTATCAATCCAACATTGACAAAGACGAAAACGAAAGGAATTTTATCAATAATTTTTATCCGTTTTAGTTAGTTTTGTAAGCACACAATACAGTTTCAGTTAGTTATATTTTTTCTTTTAATTATAGCTTTTATTTATTTCAGTTAACGAAAATGTTTTTACAATTCTAGTTTTGGTCATTTCATTAGTTTTCGTTAATGATAATAACCTTGCAGTCGACAGACCAATGGGTTATGTCACGGAGGGCTTGTTTATATTTTTCTACCATCTATGGTTCAACTGACTGTACAAGCCATTATCTAATTACGTACTTACGTATTTTCACATTGTGGCATTTTTCTGTTGTGACATAGGGTTTGTCCACATTACTCAATTTCTCTCCCCATAAATAATGACTTTTGAAAATTCTGCTGGTATTGATTTAATGTGGAAAATGTAGATTGCATTGTAAAACCCTCTTGGTGGACATAAATTTAAAAAAACAACTATTATTCTGACATTTCACATTGTCACATTGGGATTAAATAACTAACAAAAGGGAATATACAGTATATTGAAATAAAATGTGCATAAGACAAATTTTAATCATAAACTGTATGCTAGACAAGGCTGAATTTTTGACAATACACTGGTTGTAAAAGCATGCATTCACACCTTCTTCTCACCAAAAACACAGACACAATGATTGAAACACAAGCACCCCTCCCCCCAGATTTAATGTCTTTGCCCCACTCCTATAAGACACTGTACAGGCAGAAGCACACACCTCTCTTACTCTTTACCCCTATTGGGGGAAATAGACAGCAAAGCGTGACATCACATCTGAGCTGCACCTCTGTGCCGGTTACCAAGGTGATGGATTTTTTTTTATTTATTTATTTTTTTACAGAGGAATTGAAAATTACAGGAGGTGCAGGGTAGGTATGCCATGTCCTTGACTCTAGGGCATGAGGTTAGAGCCTTTAGATGTCTCCTCATGTCTCTGTCTATGCATCTTAATCACATTGAGGAAGTGTTAGTGACTGCAGCTCCTCATGTGCTGTCCATCTACACGTGCTGCAGTGCTGCAGTGTTCTGCAGTAATTAGTTTTTTCCAATGGTGACGCTTCAGCCTGCAGCAGCACCCAAAAATAAATGGACCATACACAAAAATGACACATATAGGGAGGATTCTTTTGGGAAACAAGAGGCGGTGACTTTATTCATGGGTGTGCATGTGTAATAAACAGATAAGGATAAAGAGAAGAGGCTCAAATGAGATAAAGACAGAGGGAGAGTACAACGAGTTAAGTGTTTACCAACCTCCAGCTGCATTTAGAGAATAGCTTTTATCAGATGTGGGCAGTCGCAAAGTCAGACTGAGGCAGAGAGACAGAGGAGGAGGAGGAGAGTGAGCGCAAATTCATTGTACATTATGAAGGGCTGCTTTAGAAAGACGAGGCAGACAGGCTTCCCATGAGGCTTCAGCACAGATTTTTTTCAAGCTGATAGACCGGAACTTGTGATCGCTCATCACTACAGCTCTGCTAAGGCGCAGGAAGCCTCTAGCTGCTTTAAAAAAGAATCCAAGCTTAGAGTGGGAGAGAGGACAGACATGCACAGGTGCTGCTAAAGGGAGAAGGCAGAGCGAGAACGAACGAAGAGCATAGAGAGGAGGAAGGGGGGAGTAAGTGAGCGAGTGAGAGAGACAGGGAGGGAGGGAGGGAGGGAGGGAGGGGGTGTAGGAGGAGACTTGACTTGCTTCAGAGGGGAATAGGAGCTGGAGAGCAATTCCAAAACAGCTGTCCGGCAGACGTCCCAGTCGACAGAAGTGAAGCCTGAGGCAGAGACAGGAGGCAGGGCAGTGTCAACAAGCCACAGGAGCGGCGCAGCAGCCACAGCTCACACAGAGACACAGCGGAAACATCAACCTGAGGCTGCAGCGTTCAGGACAGACGTACCTGGAAGGATCAGCAGCGCTCCATCAGAGGGTCTGAGGTGAGTGAGAGCAGGATCATGTTCTATTTCACACTCCGGACTGCATTAGTAGACGGGATAGTGTTGCCGAAGCTGTCATGTAAGCGTCTCTGCTGGTGTTTTCCATCACAGTCTGCAGCAGAATTTAACTGAAAGCGTTCACGGTGAGTTGTGCAGTAGAGGAACATTTAAGCAGCAGACATACATGTAACACAAGAGCTGAACTGTTAAGAGCAACATGATATGCTCCGGCTTTCCAACAGACACTTTTTCAGTCTTGCTCCACCACGCTCTTCTGAAATGCAGAGCTGACTTTGCCTTTATCTCATATGAGGGAGCACATTTCAGAGGGGTAAACTGTGAGGAAAGGACTTCTTCATGTGTTGACATTCCCTTCATGTTTCATGCACTTTGATTCGGTTTCCTGCTCCTCTATGCCAAGGATAACTCAGGCAACAGCCGGCCATGCTTGCGGGTGGCACAAGGGGAGTGAGAAAGAAAGACAGAACAAATACTCCACCCTGCTATTCGGCCTGGTCCGGGCACAGCCACCAGGCCCCCAAAGGAAGGCCTTTGCCTATAATTGAGGTTTTTTTATGTAACAAACAGCTCAGTCTATTCTGTAAGGCTACCATTACCCTCTGTGGTATGTGCGTTTGCTTTTTATAACAACCCCAAAAGAGAGGGTCTTTCTGCTATTCAGAGACGTGACAGAAGTGGAGGCCAGGGTTAAATGTTTGTATTTAGAAACTTCAAACGTCATCTGAATGGCTGTGCTGACAGTATCAAACAGTAGGCTCCTACACTGGCCACATGTACTACAGAAGTGTGTGACAGCATGGAGTTTTTCAGCTTTGATGTGAAATGTCAGCACAGGAATACCATCACGGGAGGAATATTGATGCACGGGTTCTATTTTAAAGGACAAGGAAAGTCATACACAGGTCATATCTTCAACAGCTGCTGTCCCGGCCCTTCCTCTGTGCATCGTTCATCACCTGCTTTGGCGCAGATCTGTCTAACTGTAATGCATCATCAAACTGTAGCATTTGTTTAGACTACACTAGAGTTTCACGACCTCTAAGAATACTGACCCACTTCTATCACACGTGACTTTTAAGAGTCCAGAAATACCCAGACAAATCACAAGCCATTAGTTTAATTACCAGATACCAACCCCACATTTATCTGCTCTCACACTTAAACTTTCATCACCTGGCTCCCTCTCCAGACCCTTCACTAATAACTAACCCTCTGAGCATGAACTGATGAGGCCAAGCTCCATTTTTAAAGGGACTGGAGTGGCTCCAGATCACTTCATGCCCAGACTGATAGCTTTGCTGACCCAATGACACAGTGGCTCTATCCTGCAGCACCCATTATGACTGGATGCCTGCTCAGCTAAGAAGGTGCCATTAGATCCCCCACTTCCCCAGAGGTGTAAATGAAACCAGTGTCCGCATTCTGCGGTGGTGGCGCCGCCTGGCTCGGACCAAACAACACGTGCCATGCCACCGCTTTCTGGATTCGTTCCAAGAGGAGAGTGCAAATCCAGGCTTGGCTATGATGTAGACCAGAATACACCTGCTCAACTATTAACAGTCTGCCGAGGCACAAATGGATTCACTGGGTCAGCAGGCCATGAGGTTTCATTCTGGGACATCCTTAGCTGTTGTAATTGATTAATTTCCTCTTGGTCCAACAAGAGCTTAACTAACTAATCTCTGCTTTCTTAAATCCATACTAATTTGGTCAGCCGCTCATTAAATTAACCCTAAAGCTGGTTATTCAGAACATCACAAGCAGCCAAGAGACCCGCATAAGGAGGATAGGACCCTGTTTTCTTCATTCTGCTGGTGGCCTCTGGAATTCCAGTCATGTTTGCCATACAAGCCAAACTGAGCCACCAGCAGGACGGCTGACGTGAAGGTCAGCTCTTCAGGCTTTCACCGGAGTTCTCACGGGCCACAACTGTTGACCTTGCGTAGGATGCACAGCAGATGTCCTCCTGTGAGAGCAGCAAGACTTGGATTGCTCTGCTGCCAGAGGATTTTGTACAACTATTGTCTATAATATTGATTTCAACTGACATTACCATCATTATAATGCATGGGCTGTGAGTTTTGAAGCCGCTGGAGAGCACACCGGCCAGACAGTTGTTCTAATTACACCAGGGCAGACCGATAATCAATACGTTTGTTTGATAGGAAGTGTTGGAGCCAACAATACAGCCGTGACCTACTATTCTTGGAGCAGCGGTAGAAAAGTTAAGACAGATTTAGATTTGTGTTGCACAGCCCACAGGAAGCAGCTATTGGCTTGGTGGTGGTGCATTTGTTTCACTTCCCATCCAGGCTTGATTTCCCATTGCAGCGAGCATCAGCTGTCAAGATCAGATGGGATTGAGGAGCGGCAAAAAAAGGGAGAGACCCTTAAAAAGTGAAAAACAAGTAAGGGGGGGAAGCGAAAAGGAAGAAGCTCGAGCTAAAAAAGTGAGAGATTTGGCCCCCTCCCCTCCCTTAATCAAACACTGCAGCAGTCCCTCTTCACCCTCCCCTTTCCCTTTTCTCTCCTTCACTGTTAGCAAACAAACACGCTCTCCTTCGCACACATGGCTTGCATTCAAAAGTGCTATCTCTCACGAGTGCAGTCCATCACCTCGCACAAACACTCACACTGGCAACAACACTCCAACAGAAGAGAGAAGCATCGCATTCAACACACTCGCACATGTACTGCATCCCTCAGTGTTTGTCATCTCTATATATAGCCCTATAGCGCTCGCTGGGTGACAGGTTTATTTGTGTAGCAAAAGGCATCCCCTAAAGTGAGAACATTTTTAACTTCTCATCCATGATTGTTGCTCTCGTACAGCAGATATTGGTCCTTAAAACGGGTTGTAAAGCATGTTGAAAATGTAAGTTCAGAGGTTTCCAACTGTTAATCCAGCCTGCTATTTGGACTCAAATATGCAGCAAGTGTCTGCCTCTGTGGCTCCACACTAATGTGCCTGCTGAATAAACATAGCCTACTTAAAGTGTCCCTGATAAGGCTGATGCAGGCTAACTCGAAGGGAGTCGGTTGCAGCAGGAATTTGGATGTTTTCTCAGTGAAACCTTTTTTTTTTTTCGTTTTGACCGCCCAGGCACTTTTGTGTAGCCATGCACTCTGTCAGACAGTCACCGCTGACAGATCTCTCATAAGTAAATATGTCTATAAATGGGCAAGCTCTCTCTTCACTGCCCCCCCCCCCCCCCCCCCCCCCCCCCGTCCACCCCCCCCCCGTCCACCCCCTCCTCCCAAACACACACATACACCTACACACTATCAACTCCCCTTCTTCCCCTGAGTGTTTTTCCCCTTCTTATTGGTTGCTAAGTCCTTTCTAACGGTCAACCCAATTCTCAAGTCTTTCTCCTATCAAGCTCACTGCCAACACGGTGACATTCTCTGTTGGGTTTGTAATGGAAAAGCCCCGAGAATGCAGCGTGAATGTGCAATCAGGCACCTTTTATCAAACCCAATCCCCCCTTGATAATGTTTACCCATCCTGATGTATTGTCCAAGCTAACTGGTATCTCAGCTGTTATTAAACTTAAAGCCGATCTTCTGCCTTAAAGAAAAAGAAGCCAAATCAATTCCAAATTCACATCACCTTCCTTCTTAAGATCCACTTGCTCTGTAATCCCTCGCTCTATCTGCCTCGTATGATTCCCCTTAAACCCCTGTAAACCCCTCTCCTCCCCTCTCTCTCCCCTCTGGTCCATCTCGTTCCTATCTCTGTGCGTGTCTGAGCAGTAGCTCGCTCTAAAAACAGGCTGCTCTGCTCTGATCCCACTAAAGTCCTCCTTTGCTTCTCTTCTCCCAATCTGCAGTCCAGCTGTTCTACATTAGCACATCCACAGTTGCGGAGGCCAAAGGAGGCTCATGTGTGGAAATGTGTGTAGAGCAGCAAAAAGCCTTCGACTCAGGCCTCATCCTGCTCTGTTGTAAGATCACCAGATGCAAGAAGAGGATGAGGATGTGTTTTGTTTTTTTTTTAACCTTCCAGAATCCAAAGTGTATTTTTGGAACTGTGTTGGTGACCAGATTCTTGGTCTGGTTAGACAGATTAAACATTGGTGCTTTTAATTTGTGCTCTCAGTTTGCTTTTAATTCCAGTTAATTTTTTTTTAAAATTTGTCTTACAGAACTTATAGAAGCCAAAAAGATAAAGATGAAAAAGTCCATGATACCAAAACCACATTGTGCAAAGCCAGTGAAGATGAATTTGCATCTGCAATTCTACTTTATTTTAGTTTGTGTTACATGGTTCATTGTGGTTTTCATTTCAGTTAATACACTTATGTTTTCGCTGCTAGTTTTAGTTTTTATTGGCTACAATAATACCTGGGTAAACACAGACTAGTATTGAATTTATGCCTTAAAAACAAAAATAGACATTGAAATGCTGACAAACTCTCTGTCTCTGATTTCAGGACTGTCCATTCGACTGTCAGACATCCCCGGTCCTGCTTGGAGTCCCGTTTCCTGATCGATGTCAGAATCCCTGTCGTTAATTTTGATGCCCCACATAGTGTCTGTATAACTGAGAATGTAACTGGAGCATTTTCCCCTGAGGAACTGTAACGTCCAGAGCCTATTAAGCGTTTCTGACTGTTGTGTCCTGCATATCTGATATCTATCTATTACAGCCATGCCAGCAAAAGCACCAATATACTTGAAACCCACAAATAGTAAGAAGGGCAAAAAATGTCGCCTGAGAGACATTTTGTCGCCAGATATGATCAGTCCACCCCTCGGGGATTTTCGCCACACCATCCACATCGGCAGGGGAGGGGAGAGGGATGCCTTTGGAGATATGTCCTTTCTCCAAGGGAAGTATGAGCTCCTACCTGGAAAAGCAGAAGTCCAACCTCAGTATGGCATCCAAAGTGAGTTTTTGAGAGCAAATAGTACAGGTGATGCCTCCTTCGCTGAGACCCCCTCTCCAGTTCTGAAAAACGCCATTTCACTCCCAACTATTGGTGGCTGCCAAGCACTTACCCTTCCCTTGATCTCCTCCACTGTGTTCTCCATGCCGCCAGAGCCCTTGGAGGACATTGTCGGGCCTACAAATTCCCTGAAATCTGATAATGTTGAGGAGGTAGAAATACTGCAGATGGATGCTCTGCTGCGTTCAATGGATGTTTTCAACAGCGAACCGTCATCTCCATCTGCAGACATACTGTCAAAGCCCGACGTCCTCCTGGATCTTCTGGAGAACAGAGATAAAGCCACAACTAAAGCCATTACCAAAGCAAACAAAATAAACAAAAGTGAAAACAGGTTTGACAAGCCATCATCCTATTACATCAACGGCCACAGCAACAGCATCTACAAAGCTAACGGGAGTCTGAACAGCAACACGAGCAGCGACAGCTTCGACAGCTTCAACGGTAAAGGAGACTTCAAGACCAAGACCTGCAACGGAAGCGGGAGTCTCAACGGTAATGGCAACTGCAACGGTTATGGACACTTTAACAATGACATTAGCCTGACCTTTAAGCAGGAGCTCCCTAAGTACAACAGGGAGTGTGTGGACAGGGACAGTGGGGTGGAGGAGGGTCGCATCTGTGATTTGGAGTTTGAGTTTTCCAAGGAGAAGAGCACGTCGCAGGATTCCCTCGCCCAGATCACAGGGTCATTCCTGTCTCTTGAACTCGATCTGGGCCCATCTATCCTGGATGATGTGCTCAACATAATGGATAAACCCGCAGTGAAGAGCAGGCCTTGAGCTGCACTGAGGCCCCAAAAGGAGAAAGGGAATTATTAAAATATAGCCATGAGGACAGAAAGACTCAAAAAGCAATCAAAATGGTGTCTGGATATATCATTGTGATGGAGATGAGCTTCAATACATGAGAGCTGCTTATGTTTTTACTGTCGAAAGATTTAACTATTAAGCTTCTATGGAGTGTTGATACTTCTTTTTTCATTTGCCATGCTAGCGGCATGTTTAAGATGCATGTGCTATTGAGTTACAGCTAAAACACAGCCATTGTGCCTTTGACTTAGAGGTTAAATTACTGTAAAAATGCTACCTTATAGATTTGTGTTATTGTGTTAACTCCCACAGTATATAGTACAAGGTAACTTAACTAGAAGTCCTTTGCTTTTTTTTTTTTTTTTTATACACAATCTTGACTTTAGGTCTCTCTGAACATATTGCATTTTGTGACTTTAAGTGTGTTTAACAAAGCACTATTTTGTTTGTCACATGAATTCATTTTGCCACACGACTATTTCAAACAACAGAACACTATGCATATTTGTGTTGTTAATAATGTAACACAAATAAATTAATTTTATCCAGCCGTGCCTAATTTTATTAAACCAAAAACAAGCATATAACTCAAATTCAGAGTAGGGCTTGTAAAAAGGAGTAGCACTAGAGGAAAAGTAAACAGAAACAGATACCAAGGAAAGAAGGAGCTGCAGATTGACAGAAAAAAGGATAGAATGGATTTATTTTCTCGCCTATGGCATTCCTTACATTCTGCCTCCCTGCCCTGCAGTGGGAGCTCCGGCGGGCCTTCATCTACCCAACCAGGCGCCTGCTCCATTTGTTTGCGTGAGGAAGGGACAAGCAGAGGAGGGGTCTTTGAAATTCCCTGCATTCCAGCCACAGAGCACAAGTGTCCAGGACCAGACATAAATCAGCTGTTTCAAGTGAAGAGGGAGGGCCTGGGCCTTACAGCTACACTTTTCTTGAGGCAGAACATATAGAGAGATGGGGTTATAAAACTTACAACCTGAAGGCAGGCATTGAATGATAGGGGCTTCCTCTGTCTAGATACAATAAGGATATGTTGACGCAGCAGGTCCAGCTCAATCGGCGGTGATTACCCAAACATTCAGCCTCTTAAACTCGGCCACCCCTCAGCAGTGGCCTTGTCACCCTGAATCCTCGTCTCTGTGGGCCATATGTAGGCTAAGTCATAACAAACCCATATAGAAACTCACGGCTGGCTTCTCTCAACAGCCACGTGCCACTGTGTCGCTGTTGTAAAGACGAAACAAGATTAGTTTCCTCTTAACACGTGTGAAGTCGACTTAGCTTGTGTTTAGTTTGCAGGATAATTTCACATGCAAATAATTATCTGGGTTTGACTCCGCTTCTGTCTTTTCGCGGGTCACTGCGGTGAACCTCTTCAAACCTCTTAAAAGACCTCAGAATAACCGAGCACGACCAGCCCGGCCGAGGCATCTGAAGCTGTCGTAAAGCCAAATGTTAGAGGAGACATGAACATTTCTCCACACAAGAAAACCCATGTCATGGCAGATTCCTCAGTCATTGGAAAATCCCAGCATTAGCACTAAAGAGTTTGCATATGCTGAGCTTTACTGCGCAACCTCCAAGAACAAGTAATGAAAACCTTTGCTGTCAAGGTAATTACTATGCTTATACCTGCAATGGTACATCATTGAGTTGATGACAGGCGTGGACCCCAAGCAAACTCCCTTTGGTTTACAAAAGAACATGTGACCACAGCTTTGTAGCCTGTTGTGTAACATATTAGAAGAATTTCAGTTTAGATGCCAAATCTCTCTGACAAAAAATACCAGGAAATACCAGTGTTTTATTAAATCCAATACAAATACTTGACATATGTTACACTCGCTGCCTCCGTGTTTTCTGACAGAGTTCAGTGCTCTACATCACAAACACAGTCCAGAGTGTTTTAGTTTTGGCTTTCTGTAGTCATACTTGTGGAGGTTTGACTTTTGTAAGATTAATGTTTGTATTATTCTAAAGCCTTGCTAACAAATCACTGCATCTGTACTTGAGTTGCACCAGCTGAAGAGTGTGTCGGCTACTGGCAGACGCAGACAGGCTTGTCTCGTCTCTGGTTTAGTCTCCTCTCAGAGCCTGAGGGCAGGAGAAAATACCAGAGACGGAAGGTAGAAATAGTCCTAGTCGACTGCTTTTCATTACCACCAGGCCAAAGTGGAGGCTTGACCTGAAGAAACCTTGCCTCCAACTGCTGCTAGTTTTCAGAGTTATCATGCTGCACACTAACACAATCAGAGGATTCATTGTATGACACCCACAAGCTGAACAATCTTGCTTTTGTCTTGCTATCTGCAAGTCAATGGCTTCATGCTCTCCCTTTGCTTGACTTTCTCACTGGAAAAAATAATATCTTTTTTTTTTTTTTTAATTTTATTTTTTACTTCTGACCCTTTAAAGCCTTTGCTGTAGTTAGTGTTACTGAAAACAGAAAAATAATTGCTAATTGCTGATGTTACTCAAGAAAGGGAGGCGACACGGGTGTTGCCACTACCTGCTGCCTTGTAATTTCCAAACCAGTTTCTTTCTTGGCACGAACAAAAAAAAGTAATTACTAAATGAGGGTTACTAAATCTTTTCAGCTTTGACGGCCTGGTTCAGTAGACTGGAGTCAAGCACCCATTACAGGGTTCCTACAAGGTCTAAAAAAGTCTTGAATTTACAAATTTGTATTTAATATCTTAAAAAAGTCTTTAAACGGTGTTAAATTTGATATGGTAGGTCTTAAAGGAATTATATTTTGCTATTTTAAATGGAATTATGCATTTTAAAAAATTTCCCTGTGGTCTCCATAAACTGTAAATGCTCTGCTTGGGTCTGAATTCTTCATTAATTCAACTCCACAGGTCCATCTTCAACCCTATTTCTGAGTAATGACACCAGAAAGGTGGTTTTGAGCGCTGGCCCTTAAAAATGCGCATGAGCCACTTCACACCCCACCCCCTTCAAGTTGTTGACTGTGCTTTCTGTCCCGTTCAGCCACTTCTGTTTGTTAATTCAGCCAACAACTGAACATTTTACATAACCGGCTCGAAGTTTGGACATATTTTCAGTTTTTACTAGAACCGCTGCTGCTGACAAACAGTTATGTTGTACTCGGAGAAATGTTTGTCAGAAGTCTTGACCTTATATGTGCAAATGTTGTGATTTAACTAATTATAAAATGTATCAAATTAAGAAGGAATTAAAACAGGTTGTAGAAATCCACTCAACTTTTGCCAGAATGAATATAAAGATAGTTGTGCAGCATCTGGAGGGTTCAAATTCAAACTGTATGAACTATTAAGCTCCAAATACACAAATAAATGAACCAAAGACTAATAAAAGTGGGTTTAGCAAAATATGACCCCTTTAAGTCACATTGCCATAAACTTGTTCATTGTATTGTGTTAAAATGTCCAAGCTGCAAAAAAAGTAACACCCATTCCAACCCGACAACTTACGCCGCATTAACCGGCTCAACTCGGCTCGGCTCAACTCGGGTACCAGGTCCTATTCCTGGAGACCATTTCCATTACAGGATACTACCCACTGTACAGTACCTGGACGTCATAGCAATGGAGCGCATTACTTCCATGTCGTCTGCTCAGAGAGTTGCTGATAAACTCGCTCGTTTCGTGTTCTCTCGTCAAGCTTATGCTGAATTTTTACGTCTGAACCTCCTCGACAAACCATGGTGTAGTTTTGCGGGCTACCATCATGTGGATTAACCTACTGCTATATTTACTGTAGACTTCCGCATCTGTTTTTTGTAAAACGGCGGGTCACAGAGACAACTCTCTGACCAATCAGTGGTCTGCAGTGTTTACACGTCACGTTTTAGTATCTGGTCCCCAGTCCTGGAACCTCGGCGGAGGTGATACCAAAAAACTAGTACCGGGTACCAGATTCCAGGTCTTTTTTTGTAATGGAAGCACGAAAAGGCGGAGTCGAGTCGAGCCGATATCACGTAGTGGAAACGCGGCATTATATTGAAATTAGGAACAAGTTTTCAATAACTTTGCAGCCCCCGGGGAGAAATGACACGAAATGGTCAGAATCAAGGTGTTATAGTAAATAAGCACATTTTCCTAAATTCTAGGAGTCACAAAGTTTTGCAGGTATGGCTGTGAAATAGTCTGAGTAGTCTTCCAAATGTCTTACAATTAACTTGAAGAAACTTGTAGGAACCCTATATGAGAACAGGGACATGACTGCATTAGCATGTAGTAGTTTATGCCAAGCAGGAAATCTACACATTTGCCTTTACATTACAGGTAAATCATTCTGGAACGTTTGGTAAATGCTCTTCCAGCAGCAGGGCGGTGATCTGGGGGATCCAGCTCCTCTGTTTCCTGGGCTAAGGTGAAGCTGTCAGTTCACAGATGAATAAGCTTTGGCCCAGAGGCTACTGGTGCCAAAGAAAGCACCGCTCAGACCCAGCAAAATTTTCCACCCAACCTCCACAACGGAGCTGAATAATGTGCACACTGTCTTTCACATGGAGGTGTCGGTGAAGGAGCCCCTCGTAGCCGGAGCTGAGCAGCGTCAGGCCAACGAGGGGGGAAACTTTAATAAGACATTTCCCTCCTCGTCGGGCCGCAATGCAGACAGCAGAGGGATTCACTGTAGCTGCCGTTCAGGTCTAATACACAAAATGAGCCTGAATGCAGATGCAGGACATTCCATCGAATCAACTCACAGCGAAGAAAGAAAACATCTGAGATATGAGCCTCAGGAATATTGTTTTTAAATATTTGTCTTGCTTGATGGAGAGATATCAGTCATTGTTGTACACTGTCCAAAACTGGCCATGACTAGGATAATCCAGGGTGTAGTAATGAAAGTTTCTTGGGAACATTTACTTTGGGATGCTGAGCTCGGAGCTTGGAATCAACTGTTCCGCAGATCTGCTGATTTAGCGGCGTAGATCTGCAGCTCCTTTACAAAAGACAACAACAGGGGAGCGGAGAGAGGGTTTATTCTCAGGGGTGAATAAAAGGAGCCTGAGCTGGGCTTGATGCAGTGCAGATACGGGGTGGGGTGGGGTGGGGGTGGAGGGGCGGGTGGGGTGGGGTGGTAGGAGGTGGATACTGTGGTCCGCTGTGATGTTGACTGTTGTTTGGCTGACAGTAACCATAGCGAGGTGAGTTTGTGTTTTCAGAACGTGAGTGGCGAGCTGAAAGGAGGGCAGAGCGAGGAGAGTTAAGTGGCGCAATGTCACCTCTGAGACACCAAAATATATCTGTGATAAAACGCAGGGCATTTAATTAAGGCGCCATGTTATGTAGACCAAAACAAGAGCTACTGTACTATAAATATATTTTCACTTATCTGTTATGTGCATCTTAATTTTGGTGTAATGTGCCCTGGGGATTAGCACAATGCCTGGTCTTATATGGAAAATACTATCCAGAAGTGTTGAAAAAGCAAGTAAACTATGTTTTGTTTGTGTCCAGCTGTAAGATATTTAAGTTTTAAGATATTTCAAATGCACAAGTAAAGAAGTATACGTCTACTAGCATCTTCTCTGGAGTGCAATATACTTTAAATTAGCACCTTAAGGCTGTTTTGGTTTCCTAAATCCATGATAACAGACTGTAGATATAGTTTAGATTATTAATTGCACATTATATACAAGATTAAAATAGTTTTAGCACATTGTGCAGAAAAAAGTTAGAGGCCTAACATGGTTTATGTCACAGGTGTCAAATATGCAGCCAATCCGGCCCGCAGGATGAATTTGCACACTGCAAGTTAGGGCATCAAACTCAAAAATAATATCATAATAACTCATAAATAATGACAACACCAATTTTTTTCTCTTTGATTTAGTACAAAACCGTTAAATTATGAAAATGTTTACATTAACAAACTATCCATTAACAATAAAATGTGAATATCCTGAACAAATATGAACAACCTGAAATGTTTAAAGAAAATACAGTGCAATTTTAACAATATTCTGCTTGTTACTAAATTTTTTGTGCCTTTGTAGATCTGATCTGTAATGCACATGTATATAAATATAAATGATAAGTCGAGGCATAATATTGATAAAATTGTACTTACATTTCTTAACAAATTTCATTTTTTAAGGTTATTCATATCCTTTTTGTTTGGATAGTTTGTAAATGTAAATATTGGCATAATTGAATGTTATTTTTTGCACTAAAACAATTTGGGGTTGTCATTATTTATTGGCTATCATGCTATTATTGTACTGGTTCGGCCCACTGCAGATTAAATTGGGCTGAATGTGGCCCCCGGAAGTAAATGAGTTTGACACCCCTGATTTATGTAAAGAGTCCCCAGTAAAAAATGACACAATTGTACGAAAAGATAAGATATGACTTTATTCATCCCACTGTGGGGAAATTTCATAGTTTAACAGCAGCAACAAACAAGCAAGTGCAGAGAAAAAGACAGAAAAAAACATAAATGAGTGAAAATTTTAAAATATAAAGAGAAAAATACAAAATTTGGTATTTAAAATTAAAATTACAACCTTATTTACATCATCATAGCTGCACATGTACATGGTGTGAAATGGAGGGTAGAGGGGTAGTCACAGAAACTAATGGAAATACTGACATCAACATATGATACACTCAAATTGGTTATTTATGAATAAATTAATAACTGGATTTAGTTTGTTTATGCAGCTATAACATTTTAGGTGACATTTTCCATATTTTAAGCTCAAGACCCAGTGGAGGAATGTGTTGTCTCATTAATCCAAAACTGTTTTACTGGACTCTTCCAATGTCAAAACACGGTTCCATTTGAATTGCATGTATCTTATGTCTTCTATTAATTTCTTCTTTTAAAATGTTGTCTCATGGCATCTTTTTTGTTATATTAATCTCTTTATATCGTCTATGCACATTTTGACTTGTGTTATTGTCTCTTCAACACCTTTTACATCATGTCTGTCTTGTGTCATTTCCATCTCGCTGCATTTTTCATCATCTTTGCAGCATTTTTTAAAAACTAGGGCTTCTTCTCTGCATTTCACACAGACTGGAGATTCAACATTCATTAACTCTTCCTCTGCTTTATTTAGTAAAATTAACTCCCTTATCATATACTATATGTTGTAATATACTATATAATTGGAGAGCTAATAAAAGCAGCTTTGTGGGTAGGGATGGGAATCGAGAACCGGTTCTTTTTGAGAACTGGATCCCAGTAGCTCAATTCTTTGGAATCATTTGCCTGCCTGCTTAACGATTCTGCTTATCGATTCCACCTTTGTTGCACATGTGCGATGACGTCATGCGTACGCTGCATTGTTTGCTGCATTGTTGCCAACATGGCTTTGAGGCAGAAACGATCCAAAAAGACGACACCAGGTCCACTGGAACACCGTCAAAGTTTCCATTTCTTCAAAAGGGTGGAATCCCTCCAATATGTTCAAACATTTGTCCACAGCATGTGATTTATTTGATTGGCTACTTAGCAGTGCTTTTGAATCTAGCGGCAGAGTGAACACCAGGCCGTCATCCGGGCCCAGTTCCAGTTACGGTGCGGGCAACAAATGTCGTACCTCCTAAAATACAAGTTTCTGAAGGTAGAGGAAATGAATGAAATGAGGTGCACAACAACAGGAGAAGGGCAGAGTCGAACCGGTTCCAGGTAGTAGAAATGCGGCAATAAAGGAATTAGTAAAGCATCTTAAGTTTCACTTTCACTGTACGACCCCCCCCCCCCAAAACCAGTCCCAGCGTCATCTGTTATTATTTGTATATACAGTATATGTTATATTTTCTGTGTAGAGATGGAAATGTATAAGACAGTTAATGCAAACATACCCATCTTTTATTCCCTCACCCAAAGAGAATCGATAAGGAATCAGATCGATAAGCAAAATCGATAATGGAATCGGAATCGTTAAATTCTTATCGGTTTCCATCCCTATTTGTGGTTCTCAACCCTTTGAATAATGAGGCACTTTTTTCACTTTAACACTGTTTAATATTTGACCTGTCATGCAGGATCCTGTGATTTGATAAGTGTTGCACAGTGGCTGGTGATAATAGGTTGAAATGCAGGTGTAAAACTTTAATTAATTCAATCCGGTTAATAAATATATTTATGGGAAATACTAAAACTGTCCAAGGTAATAAAAATCTTACAACCTAATCAGAAAAAGCTCTATATCTGTCCTGGTATTTAACACAACAGTTAGATTTTTGCTGAGTCCTGCATTTCGAAACCTACTGTCATGTGTTTCAGGACAGTATTCATGTAAATACGGACACATACTGTACATGTTTTGCCTGCAGAGACATTCACTGTCCTCATCAGCTTCGTGATAAATACTGCAAAGGTACGACAACACAGAGAACACTGAGACGGAGAGCACAAAGTCTTCGCTTGTCATTTTAATTGGCTTAAATTACAACAACCTCCGCACTGCTGACATCTATGAATTATTCATATTTTTGGCGACTGTGACTCGTAGGCTGGGAAAGTCATGTTTGCTCACTGTATAATCTCCCCTTCTAAGGCAGCACAAGGGAATGAAACCAAAGGCCGCGGTCATGTGAGTCTTTCTAAGATCGCCCTTGTCTATTTTTTGTCTCTTTTCAAATGGCATACCCCGAAATCAGGACAGCAACTGGCCATCAGGGCGCTCTCCTCTGGCCAACGATCTATATTCGCCACCAGAGGAGATATTTATATATTTGGTCTTTGCTGCATTTCCTCCAGACAACCTTCTCAGAATTCCTTCGATGCCATGCAGAGGGATGGGGATGGGGATGGGGAGGAGGGGGCTTACAGGGTATCTCCCCTTTATAGATATGGGTGACATCATTTGCCATCTTTTCCTTTAGCGGGTCAACAACATCTCTGTCACTGTAATGAGACGGCTGCACCCACTCACCCTCCAGGATCTAATAATGAGAGCAGGGCACTGAGTTAGAAGGGTTTATTTGGTGAATACACAGTAGCTGAACAGCTGTTGTGACGCTTTATATCAGTAGTTTTAGTAGTACTTCAGCAGCATATGCATATTTAATATTTTATCCTGTAGCTCTTTGCACATGCCTACATCTTTAAGTATTGTGTGTGATATTTTTTTTAATTTTATACAGTGTTTTTGCTACTAAACAGAACAAAGCTGCTAAATAGATTTTCATTTATCCTGTGACAGTGACAATAAAGATCTGTTCTATTCTGTTCTATTCTATTCTATTCTATTAGAAAATATGTAAGTCTATATTGTATAAGTGCTGACATGAAAATTGTTTGGTAAATCATTCTTTAAAATTCATACAACAATTAATATATTAATACCGATATCTAGGGACTGAAGTTAGTAAATGTGTTGTTCCTGTTTTTAACCCTGTAAAGCTTGAACCATTAAATCACTGACAGAAAATTCCAGTTCTTTGAAACTGGAGTCTTTTTTGGTCCTTCTGAACAACCCCAAAAAATGTTTTCAAATATCAGTTTTAATGTATGAGTTTCAGTTTTGTATCATATTTGATACATCAGGTCTCGATGCTGAAATATTATTATTTTTGAACAAACAAAAACATAAAATAACACAAAAATGTCTTAAAATTTTTTCAAAATTAGTCAAGTTCTGCCTCCTTCCTCATTAATGGCAGTCTTGTAGTGTCACTGGAAAGGCCTCTGGTGAATGAATTCCTCCCCCCCGGTGGATCATCCGTGTATTGTATGTATCTAATTGTATACATCAGGTTTTTCAAGAAAAAAAAAAAAAATCACACTGATCATTTTAAGGGCTTCAAAACTCATGTACCAAAAATGATACATTTGGCGTTATAGGGTTAACTTCATTTCAAGTCATGCGGCGTGGTAGATTGCTTCCCTTCAACCGTCATGAGCATAGCAATGTGATTGTAAGGATATTGTATTCCAAAATTGCTGATATCTCCCAAAATATTGGTCTTAATTAAAGAAAAAAGATATTTAACGTCGAGATGGGACTATTCCTCAACTGCAGGCACCAAATTGGCCAGTTAAAAACGCCTCAGTTTCTCAGAACCATACAGATACACAGACAGACAGACAGATGCTTTGAAACCCTCCAGTATTATAATATAGATTCTATTCTATTCTATTCTATTCTATTCTATTCTATTCTATTCTATTCGTTACTCCAGTACAACATGTGCAAGTAAAAATGTGATATTAGCAAAACATGCTGAAAAGTAAAGGTCATCTTTATGCAGTAAAATGGTCCCTGCCAGTGTTTAACATGTTATATTATGCTGTTTATAAGTAAATCTCCTTTTACAGCTGTTTTTACTGCTTATTCTACCTACGTTATAAACTGTTGGTAGTTTAATCAACAGTGATGCATCATATTCTGTAAGATCAACTTATGTTTATGCATCGCTGTCCTGTAAGAACCTATCATGAGCTCAGAAATACAGCATTTTAGCAGAATATTTAATGTCAAAGAATAGAATAGAATAGAATAGAATAGGCTTTATTGTTACTGCAAAATACCATTG
This sequence comes from Sphaeramia orbicularis, assembly GCF_902148855.1. Lineage (NCBI taxonomy): Eukaryota > Metazoa > Chordata > Actinopteri > Kurtiformes > Apogonidae > Sphaeramia > Sphaeramia orbicularis. The sequence continues at coordinate 7,247,261 of NC_043971.1, forward strand.
TACAGTGCAACGAAATTTGGTTTTACATTCAGTAAGGTGCTCAGGTAAAATACACACATCAACTAGAAGCACTCGGAGAGCGCAGACCTCCGCCAAGGCTGATCAGTGGCCCCCCCTGTGGGCCCCCCCCACGCCAAGGAGGTTATTTTTTTGCCAGGGTTTGTTTGTTTGTTTGTTTGTTTGTTTGTCTGTCTGTCTGTTTGTCTGTCCGTTAGTGTGCAACATAACTCAAAAAGTTATGGACAGATTTTGATGAAATTTTCAGGGTTTGTTGGAAATGGGCTCCCCCGTGGGCCCCCCCACCCCCGATCACCACCAAAATTTTATCATTTCTTCCTTATCCCACTTCCAACAAACCCTGAAAATTTCATCAAAATCTGTCCATAACTTTTTGAGTTATGTTGCACACTAACGGACAGAAACAAACAAACAAACCCTGGCAAAAACATAACCTCCTTGGCGGAGTTAATTATACAGTCAAGAAGTAGAATATAAGTATATAAGTATAAAACAGTTACATAAAGGACCCACCCCCACACACACACACACACACACATATAGTGGTCCCTTGTTTATCACGGGGGTTACGTTCTAAAAATAACCCGCAATAGGCGAAATCCGCGAAGTAGTCAGCTTTATTTTTTACAATTATTATATATGTTTTAAGGCTGTAAAACCCCTGTCAAGAAGTCCAACTTTTTGTGCGATGGTTAGCATCTTCCTCTTCCCTTTGGGTGCGACCGCAGGTGCCTTTGTCGGTGCAGAACATTTCATCGACATTGTGGGTTTTGTCGGGGAGAAAACTTGCAAACATACAGCACTTCAGACGCACACTGCTAGCAATCGAACATTTATGTAAATTTGGCAAGCCGAACGCATTCTGTACTGCACAGGAGACTTGGCACAGAGGAGATTAATTGACAATGGTCTACAGTCCCTTAAGGCGGCCATACACTGTGCGATTATTTCGATTGTTGCACGCAGCTCCATCTCAAACTGTGCGAATCAATCGTAAAATCAGGCTCACGATTCATCTTCTCACACTGTACGGACTGATGCTCGTACATGACCTGACTGCTCACACTGTAGGACCATACACCAGAGGACGCACGACATGTTCGAGTGTTGTATCCGGAAATACAACATTAATATACCAAGGAATCCAAAGTGCGTAGATGATTGTGTATTGGCATGAGTCACGAAATGGTAGTGTTAAACAAAAACCAACGAGCTGCTTTGGCAATATGTGCCATTATCTGCGGGGAATCAGAAAAGAAGAAAAGACGATGGCGTGTTTGGTGCAGGAATTGGTTGTCCAGACGTGGACAGTATGGGCTGTCAATCCTACAGCAAAGGGAACTAGAGGTAAGCTGCAAAAGCTAAACAGCATTAGGACAATAGCCAGCTACTGTTAGCTTGTACGCTACTGTACGCTTCTGTGTTTGCGCATGCACAGTGTGAGAATTTGAGGCCCATCGGCTCGTGGCACTGCTTTGACAGTGCGATACCCTCACAAGGAGCGAGCAGGATTCCAAACAGCTCCGTTTTCCTTGTGAACACACGATTGCTGATCGTGAGGTGGTCGTGAGGTGTTAATGGCTTCTCCTTACCCCATGTACAGTGCACAAAGCACGACACACGATTAGAGGCACATCTGGCCCGATCCCAGAAAGAGTCGCACGAGTGAGAAATCGTCTCTAAAATCGCACAGTGTATGGCCACCTTTAGCCAATCAGGATGCAGAACACAATGCGCGGGTTCTCCCTTAGCTAATAAGGATGCAGAACACAATGCACGTTCATACGCTGTAAAAAAAAAAAAAAAAACATGCAAAATTGCACTAAATAAAATCTACGAAACAGCGAGGCCACGGAAGGTGAACTGCGTTATAGTGAGGGACAACTGTACACACACACACAAACACACATACACAAACACACAAAGGTCTCAGACAACAAGCCAAAACTGTAGAAGTATTTGCAGCTGTTGCATCCAACAAACAGGGAGCGATCGGCATTGATTCATTGGCCGTTCCACCCTGATGAGCGCTGTTTAGGACCTTTAACTTTGGAGAATGTGAATATGCAGTTGTGCGCCAGACTCACACACTCTGTCTGGCTGTAGAACGTCAGGTTTCTGTTTATTTTCTTTGCTTCCTCTGGTTGTATCTCCTGATAATTATGTTGAATTCCTATCTCCTTTCTGCACGAGGAGCGACTCGATACTGTCCAAAAGCCTTGTATTGGTTAGTTACAGTCCATGAACTGAGCCTTCCCTTATGGATATCACTGTATTAATATTGTTTTATTGGGTTCAGGCTATAATATTGAGCTTTACCTGTATGAAATCACACAGCTACATACGAGGGAGTGCATGAAAGCTGCAGAGTGTTCAGGTCAGAGGAGTACATTCCTGTTGTTATGGCCTACAGCCCTCAGGATTCTGCCTTTTAAGGTAAGACCCCTCTCTGCTTCTCTTTATCCCCATGCAGACTTGATCCCTCTGTCTCCAGGGGTTCACTGGATGCCCCAGAGTCTCCTTTTATAACTTGTCACCGGCCAGTCATGCGATCACATCTGCAGGAAATTTCCGAGCAGGTTCCTTCCCCGCTGCCCTAAAAAGAAGCAGCAGCTGGTGGCCATTCGTTTTACGCTTTGTTTGGAGAAGCGTTTACACTCCGGGTTTGCACAGTTGAGTTACGGCCCGGTAGTAAAGTGGAACAACACGCAGCACGAGGACGGTTAGACCAAGACGTCACATCTTCAAACTTCCAATTTTAGAGCAAAAGCGAAGAGTTATGAGCAGTGTTGTGCAAGTTACTTCCAAACTGTAATCCATTACAGATTACTTGTTACTGTTATTTAAAAGTAATTCCTTACCTTACAACAGTGTTTTTCAACCTTGGGGTCGCCTGGAATTTAAATATGGTGTTGCCTGAAATTTCTAGCAATTTATAAAAAAACAAACAAACAAAAAACTTACTAATAAAAAATATATGGTGAGTTGACAGAGACAATCCCAATCCATAAAAGACGTGACACTGTGAAGCTGAAACTGAAGCACTGTGGTTCTGTTTATCTGTCAAATGTTCATGGTAGTTGGTTTAACTCTTTCATGCATAATGGTCACTACAGTGGACAGCTATTCTACAGCTCTGTTCTCTTGTATATTCATGGGTTTTGTTGTTTTAGTTCCATATCAGCCAACACAGTCGACACTTAGCATCATCCCATACACTGTAACTCATACCATTACTGTAACTTTGCTGTTCTTGATAAACCTGATCTGCAGTAAGATGTTTCAGTGTAAATCAACTGTTATTTGTTAGGGAAAAAAAGCTGTTTTTTTTTTGGTTTTTTTTTGCATATTATCTCCATGAAAAGAGTAATAATTAGCATTAGAACATGTGAGATTAATATGTGAGATGTCAGATTTTATTTCATTGTTTTAATATCAATTTCTGACATTAGGTTTTAAACATGTTTCTTTACTTCAAAAATTAAATGCATGGACATTTTTGTAACTCCATGAAAAAAACAACAACTTGATCACACTGTTTTTTTCATGCCTGTGGAGGAATAAAAACACTCAAGAGAAACATCTTAACTAAGGTTCTCATGATCAGTGCATGAAAGGGTTAAAATGCTGCAGGGTCAAAACAGTAATGTCCCATCAGAGAGTGAACTTTAATTGATTGCCATTCCAAAATATAGTAGCTCCTTGTTTTGGATAAACCCTTATGTTCCAACTAAAGCAAAAATGAATTTAAAGTAAAAATGTGGGTCATTTAGCAACACTAATCTGTCAAATTGTCTCTAAAATGTCCCATCAGAGAGATTTCAAATACTATGTTTTCACCCTGCAGCTCTTTCATAATTCATAGTTTGAGTTCTTGTTTGTTCAGTATTAATTGTCAGCCTTGTAAATCCAAGCTGGACTGACTGTACATATCCTGACCAAGGAAAATAAAATTCTCCCTTTGTGCAGTAATCTACACCTGGCTTTTCTGCCTCTGTCCATAATAATTTACATTATATAGACTAAATGTCCTCTAAAATTAACATTTATTTGCAACATAGTATAGCAAACTATGACATGATCAAAAACAAATTAATTTTAGCAAAAAAAAAAAGTCTCCGTTTTGAATGTCTGGGGTCGCCAGAAATTTGTGATGTTAAAATGGGGCCATGAGCCAAAAAAGGTTGGGAACCACTGCCTTACAATATTACTCAGAATTGTAATGTGTTACATGACTCCTGAATTACTTTTGAGTTACATATAGACACTCGTCATAAATGGTGCATGCGCAGTAGAACCCCCCCCCCCCCCCCCCCCCATCACAGGGTCCTGAAAAGTCTTAAAAGTCTTGAATTAACAAATCTGCATTTGATATTTTAACCCTTTCATGCATGAATTATGAGAACCTTAATCATGATTTTTTTCCCCCGTTGTTATTCCTCTTTAGGTATGAAAAAAAACAAAACAATGTGATTGACAGCTTTTTATGAACCTATGTTTCATGGAGTCGCAAGAATGTCCACTCAAATGGATACAATGCGTTTAATTTTTGAAGCCAAGAAACATGTATTTACTGATATACTGTGAAAACTATAAAATAAAAACACTTCTGATGCTGCTAATCTGATGTTTTCTCATATTTAAACATACTCTAGTACTAGTTATTACTCACTTCATGGAGATAATATACCAAAAAAGTCCATTTTGTTAAATAAAAAAAAGATAATTACAGTCTAATAATTGATTTACACTCAAACATGTTACTGCAGATCAGGTTTATTCAGAACAGCAAAGTTACATGATGCATAAGTGTCCACTGTGTTGGCTGATATGGAACTAAAACAACAAAACTCATGAATATATAGGAGAACAGCTGGAGAATAGATGTACACTGTAGTGACCACTATGCATGAAAGGGTTAAACAAGTTTTTTTATATGGTAGGTCTTAAGTTATGTTGCCATAAACTTGTTGGCTGTATTGTGTTTAAATGTGTCTGGGAAATGTCAAGCTGCAAAGAAACATTCCAACCTGACAATTTATATTGAAATTAGGAGCCAATTATCACTAACTTTGCAGCCCCAGCACCCAGGATGCCAGTGGATAAATCTGTAGTTGATAAAGAATTCTAACTAGTCATAGAAACGTTAGCTTACCTTGTCATTGCTGATCACAGGGATCATACTAACTAGCTTCTTAAAGCAGGGTTAGGGTTAGTAATGAGCATACGTCCATGTGGACAATGAACTGTCTTCTGCCGTCTTCACCCATTGGCTGAACATCAATGGGAAATAGAACTTTCCTGATGCATATTTGATTCCTTAACCCTTTCATGCGTGAATTATGAGAACCTTAATCAAGATTTTTTTTCCTGAGTGTTTTTATTCCTCTTTAAGCATGAAAAAAACAATGTGATTGAATTTTTTTTTTTTTTTTATGAACCTATTTTTCATGGAGTTACAAAAATGTCCACTCAGCTGGACACCATGCGTTTAATTTTTGAAGCAAAGAAACATGCATTTACTGTCATACAGTGTGAAAACTAGGAAATAAATGTTTTTTTAATGTTGCTAATCTGATGTTTTCTCACATTTTAACATACTATAATAGCAGTTATTACTCACTCAAATAATACGCAAAAAACAACAAAACATAACAACTTTAAAAAAAAAACAAAAAAAAAACCCAAATTGTTAATTACAGTCTAATAACAACTAGCAATTGATTTACACTCAAATATGTTTCTGCGGATCAGGTTTATCAAGAACAGGAATGTTACAGTAACGGTATGAATTGCGGTGTATTATGGGATGGTGCATAAGTATCCACTGTGTTGGTTGATATGCAAGTAAAACAACAAAATCCATGAATATACAAGAGAACAGCTGTAGAAGAACTGTCCACTGTAGTGACCACTGTGCATGAAAGGGTTAAGGTCTTGTAGTCTTGCTTGTCTTGTCTTTTTTTTTTTTTTTTTTTTTCATTTAAATTTGAGCAATTAAATTATGGATGAAAATTGTTTTGTAATGCAAGTGCTATTGAACATGTAGAAAGTAAAATATTACTGAAAATTGATTAATAATGCCTTACACTACTACGTTATAGCAAAAAACAATCTGTTACTGTAACGCAGGGGTGTCAAACTCATTTCAGTTCAGGGGCCACATTCAGCTCAATTTGATCTCATGTGGGCTGGACCAGTAAAATAATAACAGTGAAAAAAGTAAAATTATATTATGATCAGGTTTACATCTACAAAGTTTCCTTAAAAATCTGAATAACATTAACAACTTGAATTGTCTTAAGAAAAACAAGTGCAATTTTAACAATCGTATGCCTCAGTTTGTAAGTTTATCATTAAAACATGTGCATTAGGATCGCACAAAACATTTAGTATCAGGCAGAATATTGGTAAAATTGCATTTGCTTTTCTTAAGACATTTCCATTTGGTCATATTTGTTCAGGTTATTCACATTTTTTGTTAAAGTATAGTTTGGTAATGTCAACATTTTCATGTAATTTTACTTCTTTATACCAAAAAAACAAAGAGAAAATTTGGGGTTGTCATTATTTATAGGTTATCATGATAATATTTTACAGGTCTGACCCATTTGAAATCTAATTGGACTGTATGTGTCTGTATGTGGAACCTGAATTAAAAATGACATTGACACGACAGGCACAACAGTTCTTTTTTTTTTTTTTTTTTCTATTATTTGATTTTTTTGTGTATTGTTTATTATTATTATTATTATTATTATTATTATTATTATTATTATTATTATTTATTTATTTATTCTATTGTTTGATTTTTTTATTTGTGTATTGTTTATTATTATTATTATTATTATTATTATTATTATTATTATTATTATTATTATTATTATTATTATTACTATTTCAAATGTTTTGTATTATGTCTGTGTCTGAAATAAACTAACCTAAAACCTAAACCACTGACTGTTAATATCTTCAGTGTAATTTTTGCATTTCACAAATTTTTTTATGGGCCAGATTGGACCCTACGGTGGGCCAGATTTGGTCCCCGGGCCTCATGTTTGACACCTGTACTGTAATGCATTACTTTTGTAAGGCATTACTCCCAACCCTGCTTATGAGTGATTGCGGATGCTGTCAAAAGTGCTGCGACCTCTGTCCGTCTCTCAAGAGCTGCATTGTGCTTCCACCTGAAGCAGCGTCTGTGAAATTCATCTCATTTTCATTCGACACCGTGGGGAGTAAAGCAATATAACAGCTTATGCACAAGCCTCTTTCACTGGATTGTCAATCACGGCGAAGGCTGAGGAGTTCTGGCTCTCTTCATAACCTCTGTCGACGTAAAAATTGGCTTGGACCCGGTCCCAGTATGCATCAAGATCAACATTAAACGACTACCAAGAGTTTAAACGGTCGACAATACAACAGGAGTCAATGATGCAGACATCTCAATGGGTTCAGTGAGGGGTCCGGAGAAGAATGATTTATTTTCTTCAAGCATTTCCTTATAAAAATATATGAGTTTAGATATGTTTCAATGCACATCAGTTCTCTGTTAATTAAGTGAGACCTCTACAGGCAAGATGTGTCATTACACTGTATTACAGACAATGCATTGGAGTATTTTAACCCTAGTAGATCTAGAACTATTTTGTGGCAACTTTTCTCTGAATTCAACATGTCCTAAGTGATTTATCACCATTTATTACTACATTGACTTCTTCATTTAATAGTTAAAATCAGGTATTTTTCTTATATTTAATCTACTGTGCATAAAAAATAAATTCAAAGGTTACACTGGTCTACAAGTAAAATGCTTCTAGAAATAAAAGTAGTGAAATTTTACCTTGTGTGAGTCACTGATAAAGCAAATAAAGTCATAAATGCTGGTTGGCTGAAGTTTCACAGATACAGTTTTGGGTCAAAATGCAGTCCTTCCAGGATTTTGCAGGATTTTTAAAGAATTGTTGTGGCCTAAAATGTCTGATTTTGCGGCAGCTTTTCCAAAAAAATTGCAGTGAAAGTTGCGATGATTTGAGGCTTCTTTTATTAAAGTTACAGGAACATGGGCATTTGCAAATTACCTAGAATAGTCTTTTTTGAGTTTTCAGCCTTAAAAAGCACCAGGAAGCAGTGATTTAAAAAAATAAAAAATAAAAATTTAAAAAAAGGCTTTTTTTCATTCATTCAGTTATTTGTTTGGAGCAGCAAATGAGAGCGCAGCATCACAAAACACCAGCCAATGAGAACGGAGTGTCACAGAACACCAGCCAATGAGAGAGGAGCATCACAGAACACCAGCCAATGAGAGAGGAGCGTCACAGAACACCAGCCAATGAGAGAGAAGCGTCACAGGACACCAGCCAATGAGAGAGAAGCGTCATAGAATGTCAGCCAATGAGAGAGCAGCGTCACAGAACATCAGCCAATAAGAGCGCAGCATCACAGAACGTCAGCCAATGAGAATGCAGTGTCACATAACGCCAGCCAATGAAAGCGCAGTATCACAGAACGTAAGCCAATGAGAGCACAGTGTCACAGAACAACAACTAATCAGAGCGTAGTGGTTCAGTTTTTTAGAAGAAAAAGAAAAAAACAGTTAAGTTTGTTTTAACAAAAAATCCACTCCGGGTTTTCCAGAGTTTATTGGTATAAAAAAACCCGATTCAGTTCATCCACTAAAAATAATAATAAAAAAAAAATTAAAAAAAATAAAAAAAACAAGTGCACAGTTCAAATTCAGGGCTTTAGAGAAAAAAAAAAAAAAAAAAAAAAACGATTTTACTCACGCCCCGTTTTCATTTCTCTGTCAGTCAGTCAGTCCAGTCCAGTCAGTATGAAATCCGGTCCGGGTTTTGGCTGCTGGAGTACTGGTATGATGAGATGACTGGATTCTGATGAATGAGTGGATGGATGAACCAGCGGGAGGATGGAATGGAGATGAATGCACTATGGACGAGTGAGCCAGCGAACTGGACGTAGTAACAGGCTTAAACTGCCGTCCTGTGTCTTGTCTATGAGCGGTGGCTCTGACGCTTCCTACACCCTTGTGCCATACCGACTTCGTCAGACCGTCACAGAACACCAGCCAATGAGAGCGCAGCGTCACAGAACACAAGCCAATGAGAGCGCAGCATCACAGAACATCAGCCAATGAGAGCGCAGCGTCACAGAACGCCAGCCAATGAGAGCGCAGCATCACAGAACACAAGCCAATGAGAGCGCAGCGTCAAAGAACGCCAGCCAGTCAG